>NC_091980.1:98568352-98804029 GCF_044704955.1 Pristiophorus japonicus | reverse complement strand
CTCCCTCCCCCTCTCTCTCCCTCCCCTCCCCCCTCTCTCTCTCTCCCGCCCCTCTCTCTCTCTCTCTCTCTCCCGCCCCTCACTCTCTCTCCCTCCCTCCCCCGCCTCTCTCTCTCTCCCTCCCTCCCCGCCTCTCTCTCTCTCCCTTCCTCCCCCCCCTCTCTCCCTTCCTCCCCCCCCTCTCTCTCTCCCTTCCTCCCCCCCTCTCTCTCTCTCCCTTCCTCCCCCCCTCTCTCTCTCTCCTTCCTCCCCCCTTTCTCTCTCTCTCTCCCTCCCTCCCCTCTCTCTCCCTCCCTCCCCTCTCTCTCTCCCTCCCCTCTCTCTCCCTCCCTCCCCCCCTCTCTATCCCTCCCCTCTCTCTCCCTCCCTCCCCCCCTCTCTATCTCTCCCTCCCCCCCTCTCTGTCCCTCCCTCCCCCCTCTCTATCCCTCCCTCCCCCCCTCTCTATCCCTCCCTCCCCCCCTCTCTATCCCTCCCTCCCCCCCTCTCTATCCCTCCCTCCCCCCCTCTCTATCCCTCCCTCCCCCCTCTCTCCCTCCCTCCCCCCCTCTCTCCCTCCCTCCCTCCCTCGCCCCCTCCCTCCCTCGCCCCCTCTCTCCCTCGCCCCCTCTCTCCCCCTCCCACCCCCTCTCTCTCTCCCCCTCCCCCCTCTCTCTCTCTCCCCCTCCCCCCCTCTCTCTCTCCCCCTCCCCCCCTCTCTCTCTCTCTCCCCCTCCCCCCCTCTCTCTCTCTCTCCCCCTCCCCCCCTCTCTCTCTCTCTCTCTCCCCCTCCCCCCCTCTCTCTCTCTCTCTCTCCCCCTCCCCCCCTCTCTCTCTCTCTCCCCCTCCCCCCTCTCTCTCTCTCTCTCTCTCCCTCCCCTCTCTCTCTCTCTCTCTCTCTCTCCCTCCCCCCCTCTCTCTCTCTCTCCCTCCCCCCCCCTTCTCTCTCGCTCTCCCTCCCCCCTCTCTCTCGCTCTCCCTCCCCTCCATCTCTCACTCTCCCTCCCCCCCCCCCTCCCGCTCAGCGGCACGAACGGCTGCAGAATTCTCCCTGGCTGAAGCACTTTCACACATGTAGGAAGATGGTTTATTCAATCTTTTCTTGGCTTGTAAATGTTTATTCAGTTTGGATTTATTTGTATAATATTTGTAGAAGTATAAATAAGGATTTATTGTCGAATTTAATGAGTTCCCTTCCCCCCCCACCTCGTTCTGGACGCCTAATTTGTAACCTGCGCCTGATTTTTTAATGTGTAGAACAGGTTTTTTCAGTTCTACAAAAATCTTCACTGGCTCCATTTTACTTTAGTTTGGAGTACATTTTCACTGTGGAAACTTTCAAATCAGGCGTCAGTGGCTGGACACGCCCCCTTTTGAAGAAAAAATTCTGTTCCAAAGTGAAACTGTTCTACCTGACTAGAACTGCAGAAAAAAAATGTGGAGAATTGCGATTTCTAAAATAGTCCGTTCTCCACCAGTTGCTCCTAAAAATCAGGCGTGAATCATGTGGAAACTTGGGCCCATGGACAGTAATTGTGCAATTTACATTCTATTAGCCCTAAAACTGTGTAACCTGAGCAAAAAAGCATTTACTTGGGAGAGAAAGCAGACAAAATAAATCTCCTAGCAGGAGTTTATGGTTCAGTTAATAATGATACTTTTGTATCAATGCAGAGTAGTTTTGGGAATGAAGTGATCTAGAAGGTATCAATCAATGCCAGGCCTGAATCCGATGCCCACCTGTACTAACACTAGTGTCAGATTTTTTCCAAGAGGCAATCTCACTGCTTCAAGATCACACAGCTACACTATAATTCCAATACTGTGTGAAGCCGACTTCAGAAGCATCCAGGCAGTTCATTAGAGAATAGTTTTAGAAATGCAATCCCTTTAATTAGTTAGTTAACTTAAAATGATTCCTCAAAAAAGTAATTCTAATCATTCGCAATTAGCTATTGCATGAAATAATGTGATTTTAAATTTGCTATAATAAATAAAAGCATTTTTCACTCATAAGGAGGTATGACTTTGATTCAGATTGAGAAGCGTGTTTCAGTAAATTAAATTCTGGCATGTGTGACAAGCATTTTTTAATGTGTTTTGTTATTCAATCTCATATTAGAGAAATTCTTAAGATCATGTAACCTATCTAAATATAAAGATGAAGGTTTTAAAGGAAAACAGAATTGCTTTATAATCTCTCAAATACACCACAGTAAGCACTCGTGTAGATTGTAAGCAGAACAAATAGTTTCAGAGTGACATAAAGGAAACAGCTGCAAACATTTTGGAGAATATTTCATCATTATTTACATTTATATTCCACAGGTTGTTAGCGTGCAGATGTTCAAGGGAAAAAAACAGTTTAGTCAAGCTCCAGCTTTATTTATGTTGCTGGATAAAAGTATTGAGTGGATAAGTCATCAAAGGCTCGGAAACTATGGAAGATCTCAGATGTCCCATTGTTTTAAGTGGATTTGAATTATATCACTCTAGTATAGTTAGGACCAGTATGGTGACTGGGATTTTCCATCTAGGACCGTTTTTAATTGAAAAGTGACAAACCCACCATGAAAGCAAATTATTGTATTATTTCATTTTTATTGCTCTGAAGTTGAAGGCCCAGTCTGTACTGGAAAGCAGCAAAAGGAGTTCAGGGTAGAAATTGGTTCAAGTCTGTTTTCAATCAGTGCATTGGAGCAACTCAGGCCCCGAATTGATCCTCCTGATTCATTTAAATACAAGAGGCAGGCTGCCAATGTTACTCACACTACTCATTGGCAGCCTGCTTAATGGGGGGGATCAATACTGTGTGCTGCTGGAGGCAGCCTGCACTTAAAGGGAAGGTGCACTTTGGCTGCAAATTGCAGATTGTCGCTAATAGCAGGGACAGGAAAAGCTGCAAGGACCCCCTGTTCCTCTGACACTGCATTGGAGGAAATCAGCAGGTGGAGGGACCGTTTCTATCTACAAGGCGTCAGGAAGTTATTAAGGGAAGCTGCCTGGCACGAGTGGGCAGGGGTGGCAGAATAGGTGAGTGCCAGAAGTATCACCCCTAGGACATGGCTGCAATATCGATAAAGTGCAGTGACTTCACAAGGCCAGCTAAGGTAAGCCTCATAACTCTTATCTCTCAACACTCTATGCACTACCTGCAACCCAATAACTCACAAACTTTACCTCCCCCAATTATCAGAACTCTTCTCCAATCACTGCAGCACACCTCACTGCACATCTTTCTGTTCCGACTGTAGCACTCTGCACCTGCTATTCTCCTTGCCTTTACTTCCCTCACCTCTGCCATTTTTCACAAACCAGCTGCACTATTCTACCCTGACATACACATCCTCAAAATGTCACACTAGGTTAACAATAACACACTCCCTTGCAAAACATGTTCACACACAATAACAGGGAGCAGCCAGCTACAGGAGAAGGGACACCATTCATTCACGTGCTGCCCCTATTTGAAGAATAAATATGGACATCATGGATAGGGGTAGCTGCCAATTTCACAAAAAGGGCCCTGATTTAGGCACAGGACCTTTATTAACATATTTAAATGATGGCTGTGTTTTTATCAGGCGGAAGAATGGGATGGCAATCAAGCACCTGAACCAATATAGTTTCTTGTGCATTTCTGGCACCGGATGTGGCAGAGGTGAGGGAAGTAAAGGCAAGGAGAGTAGCAGGTGCAGAGTGCTGCAGTCGGAACAGAAAGATGTGCAGTGAAGTGTGCTGCAGTGATTGAAGAAGAGTTCTGATAATTGGGGGAGGTAAGGTTTGTGAGTTATTGGGTTTCAGGCAGTGCAAGGCTAAACAGAGAGTGATGAGTTGCCCATTTTGGACTGAAAAACCATGTGAAATGTATACCAATTTTTTGCTGCCTGAACCGATGCAGGTTCCATTTCAATATTGAAAGCAGACTCAGGTGTCCATTTAGACTAGTTGGAGCTTGTGACTAATATTTCCGGGTCTGTAGCTGTCTGACTTGTGGTCTTTAAAGGGCCTGCTAGAGGCTGCTCCAAAAAAAGTCCAACATTTTGTTTGTTGTGGAGTTGGAAGGAGCAGGAGTACACCTTAAACAACTACAAGCCACTTCTGGCTCACACTCATCCCTGTCCCGATTAACTCCTCCAACCTCCCCCAGACTTACTTGTGGACCTCTGCATCAGTCAAAATTGGTTAGATCCAGGCATGCAAGCTGTACCTGACTGGTACCTGCTGCTCGCCAGAATTATGATGATGAAGCCCAATTATGAATTTAGTCTTCGTGCCTCTTTGTGATGGTGTGCCATCGGTGCACTCTCTGAGTTGTTCCCAGTTTCGGATGCTAACAACTTTAGGCCCCAGAGTCATTTTAGGGCATGTATATATGTGTGTCCAATAATATGGGGAGTTGCCATGTAATGCATTGCAAGGACATATGAAATGGGGGTTGCAGCTGAGGCAGGTTGTTGCCTCGCACGATTCTGATGGAAACTGCAATAGTAATGAATTTCTATTGACAGAAAGTTATGCAAAATGGGGGTTGCCTTCACTGCACCACTGCTGCTTGATATAATGGGAGGAGGATGAACAGGAGCAGAGAAGGATACCCAAAGATGTCAGATAGTGTCAAAGGCATACGGTTCAGATTTGCTGCTTTGCCACTCCTCTCATTCATAGGCACAGCTACCTGGCAATGACAGCATAGCATTGCTTCCAGAAGATGAGATTTAGCAGTGAGACAGTTATGGACTGTGATTTCTGCTTCAGGGACTACTGCCAGTGGCCATCAAGGTGACCATAGGTGAACTATTTCCAGTTCTTTCCAGGTTAACACATGGCACAGCAGCAATATCGACCAATTTGCAGTTCACGGATGCCTTAAGCAGGTGACTGATGCTTTATTCAGGAGGGCCAACACTTTTATCTCCACTGACCAGCAAAATAAGCCATCCAATTCCACTAGAGTTGCTGGTGTTCCTCAGGTACAGGAGGTGATTGATGGCATCCTTATGGCCATCCAGGCCCCTAGCAATAACACAATGTCCTACATGAACAGAAAGGTTAGTAGATGCATTAGGGAAAAAGCTGTTTCAGTCTTTTGTATTTTTAGCCAAAGCTGCAAGGTACAAAAGAAGCAGCTGACCAAACCTCTGGGAGGGTGAAATAAATATGGAAGCAGGAAATGGATCAAGTGATGAAGTGAATGCCCTGTTCGATGGCTGGTGAGGTAGAGGTACTGCTGTATGAGACAAGTGTGAGGAGGAATGCCCTGTTTAATACGTCGGAACACCATCCCCAAAGGACAGTGGTGCAGCATACCTGGCAGAAGGTATTGGGCAGGCTCAGCAGTGAGAGAAAGTTGAGGAACAGTTAGTTCAACTTCAGCAGTAGTAAAAACTCAAGTGCAGTGTACAGGATGGATTAAGCAGAGAGCATAAAAAGCAATCATAATGATTGTAGAATGTTGCACTTCACAAAACTAATGTAATTCTTTCAGGTGGTAAATAGATTTGCAAATTAGAAATTGTCAAGTTGCTACAATTTGCTTGGTTTTTCAGAAAACATTTGATAAAGTACTGCACGTGAAGCTTTTAAAGAAGATTAAGGCTTGTAGAATTAGTGGTTAAATAAATTTGCTGAATTGAAAATTGTCCGACAATAGGAAGCAAAAGCTAATGAATGAAAAAAACACTATTTAGGGACTAATAACTAGTAAAGTCCTGCAAAGGAATGTTTTGGGCTCCCTATGATTAAAATGTTTGCTTTGGCTCAGTGATAGCACTCTCACCTCTGAGTCCGAAGGTTCTGGGTTCAAAAAGTATTCCAGAGACTTGAGGACATAATCTAGGCTGACACTTCACTGCAGCATTGAGGGAGTGCTGCAATGTCGAAGATGCAATCTTTTGGATGAGATGGGGGAGGGGTCAGGTGAGGGGAAATTTAGATATCTAAAGCGAAAGGTCACTGCAATAGAGCAGTGCAGCAATTTGGGGTAAACATAAGCCAAGTGTGACAGGAAGGGACAGAGAGTTAAATGGTAGCAGCGCAGCAGAGAATAAGGCCAAAGCAGGGAATAATGGTTAAAAAAAAAAATTAAGGCTCTTTATTTGAAAGCACAAATCATTTGTAATAAGATAGATGAACTAGTGGCACAAATTGAATAAATGGGTTTGATCTAATAGCCATTACAGAGACGTGGTTGCAAGGTGACCAAGGTTGGGAACTAAATGTCCAGGGTACTTGATGTTTCAAAAAGGCAGGCTGAATAGAACATAAGAACATAAGAAATAGGAGCAGGAGTAGGCCATATGTCCCCTCGAGCCTGCTCCGCCATGCAATAAGATCATGGCTGATCTGATCATGCACTCAGCTCCACTTCCCTGCCCGCTCCCCATAACCCTTTACTCCCTATCGCTCAAAAATCTGTCTATCTCCGCCTTAAATATATTCAATGACCCATCCTCCACAGCTCTCTGGGGCAGAGAATTCCATAGATTTACAACCCTGAGAGAAGAAATTCCTCCTCATCTCAGTTTTAAATGGGCGGCCCCTTATTCTAAGATTATGCCCTCTAGTTCTCATCTCCCCCATCAGTGGAAACATCCTCTCTGCATCCACCCTGTCAAGCCCCCTCATAATCTTATATGTCTCGATAAGATCACCTCTCATTCTTCTGAATTCCAATGAGTAGAGGCCCAACCTACTCAACCTTTCCTCAAACGTCAAACCCCCTCATCCCTGGAAGGCCCTTCTTTAATGCTATCTCTCCCTAAATGCCTTTGCCTCTGAAAGTCTGCTACTTGTACGCTCCATACGTAAATTCCACGCCTCCCCCTCATGGCAGGCCTTCTCCCATTGATGCTTGCAGATGAGAGGTCGAGTGGCAGCCAAGGCAAGGGAGAGGATCCTGATGAAGGACCGTCGCGAGGCCTGCAGGACACCCTTGATGAGAGTCAGACAGATGAGCATACTGACAGCATTGAGGACACTGAGTTTTCGAGCACTGCTGACACCCTGAATCTCACTCCATCTTTTGGCAACCTCAGTGAGGAGGAAGAGGAAGGGGAGGACAGTGCTGAGAGCACCATGTCACTGCTTCCACCCACACACGCCAGCTCAGATATTGGGAGTGCGTGGTCTGATGTAATTAGTATAGTAGAGGGGTCTGCATTGGGTGTTGCACTGGGGAATAGTGAGCTGCAGCATGGTGACAGGGCTAGGCACCTCTCCAGGGAGGGGAGTCCGCACCGGAGTTCTGCTGAGCAGGACTCAGATGAGCCCACGATGTTGTGGCTTATGGGGCAAGGGCGGAGGCCAGGCATTCCCAGTTGTTGGGGGCAGTGTCAAGGGTGCCAGAGAGCCTGTCGGAAGTGGTGAGGAGCATGGAGGAATCCACCTCCCGCATAGTCGACAGCTCTGCACACTCCATGGAGCCCATCATTGCCAGTGGGCAGGCAATGGTGGATTCCCAGTCCGTGCGGATCCTGCTGTGATGCCACAAGCTGTAGGTGATGTGGCAGCTGCCATTGCAGCACAGGCACGAGCGAACGAGCACCTCAGTGCTGCTTTGGAGAGGATGGCCGTGGCTCTGCAAGAGTCGACAGAGCCTCTAAGTGCTGTAATATCTGGTGGCTTTGATACTCTGGCTGCTCTCATGCAGTCTCAGGTTGATGCCACCCAAGACCTCAGTGTTGCCTTCGTGGCTGGGTCTACCACGGACCACGGGGGACCTTCTGATGTGTGCCACAGTACCGACCTTAGCTCTCTCAGATTGGTGGTGGTGGTAATGTGCCCTCCCCCCCCCCCCCCGGTGAGTGACCCAGGCTTCTCGGGCCAGGATACGGATGATGCATTCCCTCAGAATCGCAGCATTCCTTGTCCCAGGCCTATCACTCTGCCAGTGCATAGCCTCGCCCAAGCCAAACTAGACTGAACCCTCCCAGGAGGGTGATGACCAGTTTCCAGCCAGGCCTTCCAGGCCCAAAGCTGCTCCCTTGCGCCTGTGCTGCAATGGCAGTTGCCACATCACCTTCAGGTTGCGGGATCACAGCAGGATCCACACGGACATTCTGGGAGTCCAGAAGGACATCTGCAACTTCCACAGGGAAACAGCAGTCTTACCAGACCCATGAGGCAGCCACAGGGGAGACAGTGAGGCAAAGTAGTAGGGTAGGCACGCATAAGGGGTTATTTGGAAATGCACAAGGGTGGCAAATGACGTTTATATGTTACTTTTCTGCACTGTTTAATGTTCTGTTAGTTGTTTGGAATGATATTGATTAAGTATTAAATCTTTATTTTTTGCACCTATATCTGGGCTGGTGTATAATGTGATGGTGGACAATGATGTATCAAGGCACTCATTGGGATGGCCATGGAAAGTAGAATTTGAAGGGTTATGTGGTGATGAAATGATCGGAATCGATAGGGTTGGGATGGTGACGACACCTCCTGGATGGCTCAGGACACTTCTCCTCCTTCTCCTCCTCCTCCTGCTGTTGCCCCTCCTCCTGCGGTGGTTGTTGGTTCGGCCTCGAGCTGCTGTCCACTCATGTCAGGCAGGTTATGCAGCATGCAGCAGATGACTACAAAGATGGAGACCCATTCAGGCAAGTACTGCAATGTGCCACCAGAGCGGTCAAGGCAACAAAACCTTTGTTTAAGCATACTAATGCAGTGCTCAATGATGCACTTGGTCCCAGAATGAACGTCATTATAGGTATGCTCGGCCACAGTCCCGGGGTTGCGAAGTGGAATGAGGAACCAAGTGGACGGGATCTTATCCCCAAGCAGCCATCCACAGTTCTGGTTTGGGCCAGTGAAGAGGGCGGGCACACTGCTCTGACACAGAATGAAGGCATCATGGCTGCTGCCTGGATACCTAGCAGGATCCTTCGCTGATGGTCGCACACCAACGAACATTGAGGGAGTGGTACCCCTTTCTGTGGATAAACAGTTTGGGATGATGCTGTGTGCCTTCATTCTGACATGTGTGCAGTTGATGGCCCCCTGGCGCATTGAGCGATGGGAAGAGAATTGGGAGATGTTTGAAATGTCTGCACTTGCAGACTGGAACGAGCCCGTTGTGTAAAAATTCAAAGCTATTGTTACTTTGGTCGCCACGCCGAGCATTGCCCTCAGCCTTGTGTGAGGCTCCAAATCTGGCCGCAGGACATTCGTGAATCTCAGTCTCCGCACACATTGCTCATTGCTGAGCTGCAAGAAAGAGAACTGACGCCGGTAGACCCAAGGACGGTAGGGCCTCCTTGGCAGAGGTATGTGCTGGGCCCCTCCTATGCCAACTACATGAGCGCCTTCCCCCTCTTCCTCCTCATGTGGAGCCTCTGCAGGCTGCTGTTGGCAAGGCTCCTCGCCCACTGTCTGATGAGGAGGGCCATTGTACCTCACCCTCCTCCTCACGCCATCTCCCTGCTGTCCAGCCTCTGGACGTTGACATCTGCGGACATTTGGGCAGCCATAGCTGCTGCCTCCCTTGCCCACTGCCTGAGGACTCATTGTTAACGGTGATGCCTCACCCTGCATGGCTCCTGGCTTCTGACAATCTGGAGCAGATGTTCCCCTGCCAACATTGAGCCCATTATGGGTGAAGGCATGACCCTCTGTGCAGCAGAGATTTACTCCCACCGGCCACGACTAATGAGGGACAGGGAACATTTTTTATCATTTAGAAAACTTTTCACAATCCTGCTGCCGTTTTAGAAATGTTGAACAAAAAGCTCCGATAAATTTTGATGAAAAAAAGCCTCGAGACATTTTGATTCGCAAAAAGCCTCTCAGCACACATAAGAACATAAGAACATAAGAACTAGGAACAGGAGTAGGCCATCTAGCCCCTCGAGCCTGCTCCGCCATTCAATAAGATCATGGCTGATCTGGCCGTGGACTCGGCTCCACTTACCCGCCCGCTCCCCATAACCCTTAATTCCCTTATTGGTTAAAAATCTATCTATCTGTGACTTGAATACATTCAATGAGCTAGCCTCAACTGCTTCCTTGGGCAGAGAATTCCACAGATTCACAACCCTCTGGGAGAAGAAATTCCTTCTCAACTCGGTTTTAAATTGGCTCCCCCATATTTTGAGGCTGTGCCCCCTAGCTCTAGTCTCCCCGACCAGTGGAAACAACCTCTCTGTCTCTATCTTGTCTATCCCTTTCATTATTTTAAATGTTTCTATAAGATCACCCCTCATCCTTCTGAACTCCAATGAGTAAAGACTCAGTCTGCTCAATCTATCACCATAAGGTAACCCCCTCATCTCCGGAATCAGCCTAGTGAATCGTCTCTGTACCCCCTCCAAAGCTAGTATATCCTTCCTTAAGTAAGGTGACCAAAACTGCATGCAGTACTCCAGGTGTGGCCTCACCAATATCCTACACAGTTGCAGCAGGACCTCTCTGCTTTTGTACTCCAACCCTCTCGCAATGAAGGCCAACATTCCATTCGCCTTCCTGATTACCTGCTGCACCTGCAAACTAACTTTTCATGCACAAGGACCCCCAGGTCCCTCTGCACCGCAGCATAGCCTGACATCAGTGGTGGGAAAAATGTTAGAATCAATTATTAAGGATGAAATAACAGTGCATTTGGAAAGTAGTGACAGGATCGGTCCAAGTCAGCATGGATTTATGAAGGGGAAATCATGCTTGACAAATCTTCTAGAATTTTTTGAGGATGTAACTAGTAGAGTGGACAGGGGAGAACCAGTGGATGTGGTGTATTTGGACTTTCAAAAGGCTTTTGACAAGGTCCCACACAAGAGATTAGTGTGCAAAATTAAAGCACATGGTAAGGGTGGTAATGTATTGATGTGGATAAAGAACTGGTTGGCAGACAGGGAAGCAGAGAGTGGGAATAAACGGGTCCTTTTCAGAATGGCAGGCAGTGACTCGTGGGGTGCTGCAGGGCTCAGTGCTGGGACCCCAGCTATTTACAATATACACCAATGATTTAGATGAAGGAATTGAGTGTAATATCTCCAAATTTATGGATGACACTAAGCTGGGTGGCGATGTGAACTGAGGAGGATGCTAAGAGGCTGCAGGGTGACTTGGACAAGTTAAGTGAGTGGGCAAATGCATGGCAGATGCAGTATAATGTGGATAAATGTGAGGTTATCCACTTTGGCAAAAGCACAAAGGCAGACTATTATCTGAATGGCGTCAGATTAGCAAAAGGGGATGTGCAACGAGACCTGGGTGTCATGGTACATCAGTCATTGAAGGTAGGCATGCAGGTACAGCAGGCAGTAAAGAAAGCAAATGGTATGTTGGCCTTCATAGCGAGAGGATTTGAGCATAGGAGGAGGGGGAGGTCTTACTGCAGTTGTACAGGGCCTTGATGAGGCCTCAGTTTTGGTCTCCTAATCTGAGGAAGGACGTTCTTGCTATTGAGGGTGTGCAGCGAAGATTCACCAGACTGATTCCCGGGATGACAGGACTGACATATGAAGCGAGACTGGATCGACTGGGCCTGTATTCACTGGAGTTTAGAAGAATGAGAGGGGATCTAATAGAAACATATAAAATACTGACTGGACTGGACAGGTTAGATGCAGGAAGAATGTTCCCGATGTTGCAGGAAGTCCAGAACCAGGGGACACAGTCTAAGGATAAGGGGTAAGCCATTTACGACAGAGATGAGGAGAAACTTCTTCACTGAGTTGTTAACCTGTGGAATTCTCTGCCGCAGCGAGTTGTTGATGCCAGTTCGTTGGATATATTCAAGAGGGAGTTAGATATGGCCCTATGGCTAAGGGGATCAAGGGGTATGGAGAGAAAGCAGGAAAGGGGTACTGAGGTGATGATCAGCCATGATCTTATTGAATGGTGGTGCAGGCTCGAAGGGCCAAATGGCCTACTCCTGCACCTATTTTCTATGTTTCTATGTTTCTATGTTGTAATTCCTCCCCATTCAAATAATATTCCCTTTTACTGTTTTTTTTCCCAAGGTGGATGACCTCACACTTTCTGACATTGTATTCCATCTGCCAAACCTTAGCCCATGGGCTTAACCTATCTCAATCTCTTTGCAGCCTCTCTGTGTCCTCTACACAACCTGCTTTCCCAATAATCTTTGTGTCATCTACAAATTTTGTTACACTACACTCTGTCCCCTCTTCCAGGTCATCTATGTATATTGTAAACAGTTGTGGTCCCAGCACCGATCCCTGTGGCACACCACTAACCACCGATTTCCAACCCGAAAAGGACCCATTTATCCCGACTCTCTGCTTTCTGTTAGCCAGCCAATTCTCTATCCATGCTAATACATTTCCTCTGACTCCGCGTACCTCTATCTTCCGCAGTAACCTTTTGTGTGGCACCTTATCGAATGCCTTTTGGAAATCTAAATACACCACATCCATCGGTACACCTATATCCACCATGCTCATTATATCCTCAAAGAATTCCAGTAAATTAGTTAAACATGATTTCTGCTTCATGAATCCATGCTGTGCTCTCCCATTGTGCACCGACCCTAAAAGCTGGCGGGGGCACTGTCAGTAAAAGGGCCGGCTTTTTAAAGGTGAAAATGGTTTCGGGGGCAGAGCGGCAGCAGTGCGCACTTTGATCGCGTCATCACTGCCACAAGCACAATACCGCCATGAAAGTCAGTCGATCGCGGCGGAGGTCCACACCGCCGCAAAATCTCCCAGGCCAAATTTCTGTCGCAGCGGCCAGTTGATGGCAAAGCGGTGGCCACGGGATTCCGCCGCATGGCTGCCGCAAACAGGCGGTAACGGGTTTTACCGAGACCCTGAATTTCGATCCTAGGGCTCATGGGATTGGAGGTAAACGGGTATTTTTCAGGTTGGCAGACTGTACCTAGTGGGGGCCTCAGCTATTTACAATCTATATTAATGACCTAGATGAAGGGACCGAGTGTAATGTATCCAAGTTTGTTGACGATACAAAGCTAGATGGGATAGTAAGCTGTGAGGAGAACACAAAGCATCTGCAAACGGATATAGATAGACTAAGTGAGAGGGCAGTAAGGTGACAGATGGAGTATAATGTAAGCAAATGTGAGGTTATTCACTTTGGTATGAAGAATAGAAAAAAACAAATTTTAAATGGTGAGAAACTTTTAAGTGTTCAGAGAGATTTGGGTGTTCATGTGCATGACACACAAAACTAGCATGCAGGTACAGCAAGCAATAAGGAAGGCAAATGGTGTGTTGTCCGTTATTGCACGGGAATTGGAGTATAAGAGTAAGGAAGTCTTGCTACAATTGTACAGGGTGTTGGTGAGACCACATCTGGAGTATTGTGCACAGTTTTGGTCTCCTTATCCAAGGAAGGATATACTTGCCCTGGAGGCAGTACAACTGAGGTTCACAAGATTGATTCCTGGGATCAGATGGCTGTCTTATGATGAGAGATTGAGTGGGCCTATACACTCGAGTGTAGAAGAATGAGAGGTGATCTCATTGAAACATACAAGATTCTGAAGGGGATTGATGGGGAAGATGCTGAGAGGTTCTTTCCCCTGGCTGGAGTGTCTAGGACTAGGGGGCACGATCTCAGGATAAGGTGAAGGCCATTTAAGACAGAGATGAAGTGGAATTTCTTCACTCAGAGGGTTGTGAATCTTTGGAATTCTCTGCCCCAGAGGGTTGTGGATGCTGAGGCTCTGAATGTATTCAAGGCTGAGATAGATAGATTTTTGGAGTCTATGGGGATCGGGCAGGAAAGTGGAGTTGAGGTCGATGATCGGCCATGATCTTATTGAATGGTGGAGCAGGCTCAAGGGGCCGTAGGGCCTACTTCTGCTCCTATTTCTTATGTCTTATGTCTTCTGTTAAACCGAGGTCCTACTGCCCTCTCAGGTGGACATAAAAGATCCCATGGCATTATCCAAAGAAGAATAAGGGAGTTCTCCAAGGGCTTGGCCAATACTTATCCCTTAACCAACACTTCAAACAGATTATCAGGTCATTTATTTAATTGCTGTTTATGGGATCAGGCTGTGTGCAAATTGGCTGTGTGCAAATTGGCTGCAGCGTTTCCTGCATTACAGCAATGACTACACTTCAAAATAATTTCATTGGCTGTAAAGTGTTCTGGAAAGTCCAGAGGTCGTGAAAGGCGCTATATAAATGCAAGTTTTTCTTTTTCTTTTTAAGCAATATGAAGAAACCTATTTCTAATAATGATATAAAACTTGCTAATGACAGCAAGTTTTATGTAAAAACCAATACCATAACGGAGACTGATAGCATTCAAAGAAATCAGCACAAACTAAACAGAAGGAATAAGGAATGACAATGGATGTTAATGTTGTAACATGTAAGGTAATACATGTTTAAATGAAAGATATTTGTATTTGCTGATTGGGTATTCAATTAGCAAAGGTAGCAAATACATTTTTGGGTGTATTTATTAAAGTTATCACAAAAGGTAATCAAGCATCATTTCTCACAAGTTACTGTAATCTGATATAATGCATCAATAAAATCATATTTAGGATATGGTATGCAAAATTGTATCCTCAATCTTTCAAAGTATATTAATAGTTGCAGAAAGTTCAGGGCTTAGAGATTTAAGCTGTGAAGAGAGACTCACAAAATTGAACGTATTTTTTATTGGAGAAAAGATTTGAGAATGGACATAATCTAGCTTTTCAAAATGATGCAAAATTACAGGTCTCAGTAAGAATTTTGTTTTTTAAATTGCAGGAAAATTGATACCCAAACTTGAAAAATCTTAATTGCACTGATATCCAGCCTGCTGTGCCTCTATTTTTGGGCTGGGATCTACACTAGTGCATTAATCACGTAAATCTAGAAATTTTTTGTATGTGAGTCAGGCAATGCAAATGAGCGGCAGTAGATGTCGATAAACATATTTCAGAAGCAGTGTAAATGATCAAGGAATTTATTGGGTGGTGATGTTGCAGCGTAAGATTCAATCATGGCTTTCAAAAGGGAGTTGGATAAGTACCTGAAGAAAAAACAAACTGCAGAGCTACGGGGAAAGGGCAGCGGAGTGGAGCTTACAGAGAGCTGGTATGGGCTCGACAGGCAGAATGGCCTCCTTCTGTGTTGTAACCATTCTATGATTCTATATATGTTCTTGGGGAAGAACGGCACCGAGCCGCTGTTATGATGAAACTTTCCAGGAAATTCAGGACCAGATATTTTTGTCTTTGGGTTTATATAGTTTTAAAAAGCCAGGGTAACTAAGTATAAAAATAGCTTGGTTTAGGATATCTGTATGGAATTTCCCTTTGTTATGTGGTAACGTTTTTCTGGAGTATGAGCAACATACCTGGTTGAAATGCAAATAGCTTTTGTCACTTTAGACTAATATTCAACATTTTATATTGCATATTAATTCACAGTTTTTGTCAATCAAATTAATTGGAATGCAACCTAATTACTTTAATCTACATTAATATATTTGCTTTTAGATTGCTTGTCAGTAGTTAACTGCTGGAATTATTTGGCCATTTGTTCTCAAACTAGTTGATCAAACAAAGCTCCATTGTAATTTGCAGTTTAGGATTGATGTTATTGTATGGAGAAAAACATCACTGTTGTTTTCATCATTAATGTAATCATGATTGATGGATCATACCATCTTCAAAGGAACTGTTTGACCTTTCATAAAGCTTAGCAGCTGTAGCCATTGTGTTACTACATGCATGGAGGTGACAGAATTCATTAAGTAATACCTGTGAAATTGTGCATTGTCAAGAATTCCCAAGAGCAGTAATTGGCCAACCAATTCTTTTAAACTGACATTGTAGTTGCAATTCGTGGTGGCTGGTGTGCAACGGCCACTCCATGTTTAAAAAAAAAATCCAAGCACAGGCATCTTCCACGCTTCAAGATGTAGTTTGGGAACTGGAATAATAGGTCCTTCATTGAAACACTTGTGAACTCATCCCTTTTTGGCATGGAAGCAAGTCATCCTTGTTTTGGGGGACTGCCTATGATGATGAATTACCACAAATACTATATAGGGCTAGAACCTCCACTTTTTTTGCCTGCTTAACGCCTACTTAATGTCCATTTTACTGCTGAAATGACGTATAACGCCCATATATCGCCCATTTTGGCACAAAATGGAAACTGGCAGGCATTTTTAGGAAACTTATCGTTGAGCGTTACTTTCCGCTTAACGCCGAGAAAAAATATTACTGCCCGCCAACTTTTTTGGGGTGGAATCAGCAGGATGGGCAAATTCAACGCCCATAATATTGCCCAGGGTTACACTCAGGATTGCTACCAGTGCCACGTGTTAGTCAGAATAGAAATCGCAGGATAGCTCAGATGAATACGTGGCTTGAGGAGTGATGCAAAAGGGAGGGATTCAAATTCCTGGGACATTGAACCGGTTCTGGGGGAGGTGGGACCAGTACAAACCGGATGTCTGCACCTGGGCAGGACCGGAACCAATGTCCTAGGGGGAATGTTTGCTAGTGCTGTTGGGGAGGAGTTAAACTAACATGGCAGGGGAATGGGAACCTATGCAGGGAGACAGAGGGAAATAAAATGGAGGCAGAAGCAAAAGATAGAAAGGAGAGTAGTAAAAGTGGAGGGCAGAAAAACCCAAGGGAAAAAACAAAAAGGGCCACATTACAGCAAAATTCTAAAGGGGCAAAGTATATTAAAAAGACAAGCCTGAAGACTCTGTGCCTCAATGCGAGGAGTATTCGGAATAAGGTGGACGAATTAACTGCGCAGACAGCAGTTAACGGATATGATGTAATTGGCATCACATAGACACGGCTCCAGGGTGACCAAGGCTGGGAACACAACATCCAGAGGTATTCAACATTTAGGAAGGATAGGCAGAGAGGAAAAGGAGGCAGGGTGGAGTTGCTGGTTAAAGAGGAAATTAATGCTGTAGTAAGGAGGGACATTAGCCTGGATGATGTAGAATCGGTATGGGTGGACCAAAAGGCAGAAAACACTAGTGGGAGTTGTGTACAGATCACAAAACAGTAGTAGTGAGTTTGGGGACAGCATCAAACAAAAAATAAGGGATGTGTGCAATAAAAGTACAGCAGTTATCATGGGCGACTTTAATCTACATATTGATTGGGCTAACCTAACTGGAGCAATGTGGTGGAGGAGGATTTCCTGGAGTGTATTTGGGATGGTTTTCTAGACCAATATGTGGAGGAACCAACCAGAGAGCTGGCCATCCTAGACTGGGTGATGTGTAATGAGAAGGGACTAATTAGCAATCTTGTTGTGCAAGGCCCCTTGGGGAAGAGTGACCATAATATGGCAGAATTCTTTATTAAGCTGGAGAGTGACACAGTTAATTCGGAAACTAGGGTCCTGAACTTAAGGAAAGGTAACTTCAACGGTATGAGGCGTGAATTGGGTAGAATAGACTGGCGAATGATACTTAAAGAGTTGACAGTGGATAAGCAACGGCAAACATTTAAAGATCACATGGATAAACGTCAGCAATTGTACATCCCTGTCTGGAGTAAAAATAAAACTGGGAAGGTGGCTCAACCGTGGCCAACAAGGGAAATTAAGGATAGTGTTAAATTCAAGGAAGAGGCATTAAATTGGCGAGAAAAAGCAACAAACCTGAGGACTGGGAGAAATTTAGAATTCAACAGAGGAGGACTAAGGGTTTAATTAAGAGGGGGAAAATAGAGTACGAGAGGAAGCTTGCAGGGAATATAAAAACTGACTGCAAAAGCTTCGATAAATATGTGAAGAGAAAAAGATTAGTGAAGACAAACGTAGGTCCCTTGCAGTCAGATTCAGGTGAACTTATAATGGGGACAAAGAAATGGCAGACCAATTGAACAAATACTCCCGTTCTGTCTTCACGAAGGAAGACACAAATAACCTTCTGAATGTACGAGGGGACAGTGGGTCTCGTGAGAAGGAGGAACTGAAAGATATCCTTATTAGTCAGGAAATTGTGTTAGGGAAATTGATGGGATTGAAGGCCGATAAATCCTTGGGGCCTGATAGTCTGCATCCCAGAGTACTTAAGAAAGTGGCCCTAGAAATAGTGGATGCATTGGTGATCATTTTCCAACAGTCTATCGACTCTGGATCAATTCCTATGGACTGGATGGTAGCTAATGTAACACCATTTTTTTTAAAAGAAGGGAGAGAGAAAATGGGTAATTATAGACCGGTTAGCCTGACATCAGTAGTGGGGAAAATGTTGGAATCAATCACTAAGGATGAAATAGCAGCGCATTTGGAAAGCAGTGACAGAATCGGTCCAAGTCAGCATGGATTTATGAAAGGGAAATCATGCCTGATGAATCTTCTGGAATTTTTTGAGGATGTAACTAGCAGAGTGGACAAGGGAGAACCAGTGGATGTGGTGTATTTGGCTTTTGACAAGGTCCCGCACAAGAGATTGGTGTGCAAAATTAAAGCACATGGTATTGGGGGTAATGTACTGACATGGATAGAGAACTGGTTGGCAGACAGTAATATTGAGTTCAGTATTGGTCTCCTAATTTGAGGAAGGACGTTTTTGCTATTGAGGGAGTGCAGCGAAGGTTCACCAGACTGATTCCAGGGATGGCTGGACTGTTATATGAGGAGAGACTGGATCAACTGAACCTTTATTCACTGGAGTTTAGAAGGATGAGAGGGGATCTCATAGAAACGTATAAGATTCTGACGGGGCTGGACAGGTTAGATGCGGGAAGAATTTTCCCGGTGTTGGAGAAGTCCAGAACCAGGGGACATAATCTTAGGATAAGGGGTAGGTCATTTAGGAGTGAGATGAGAAGAAAGTTCTTCACTCAGAGAGTTGTTAACCTATGGAATTCCCTGCCGCAGAGAGTTGTTGATGCCAGTTCATTGGCTATATTCAAGAGGGAGTTAGATATAGCCCTTACGGCTAAGGGATCAAGGGGCATAGAGAGAAAGCAGGAAACGGGTACTGAGGGAATGATCAGCCATGATCTTCTTGAATGGTGGCGCAGGCTCGAATGACAGAATGGCCTACTCCTGCACCTATTTTTATGTTTCTATTTTTCCGCGCGGAATTAACGCCGAGGTTCAATATTAATGCCCGACAACTGTTTTTTGTCGTAAAGAGCATATTTACCCAAACTAGCGGCCATGGAGATTGCCCATAGTCGATTTCACCACTTCGCACACATTTCGCCCACAATATCGCTCGCTCAAAAAAATGCCCACAAAAAGTGGAACTAACCGGAACGAATTACAGTGTTATGGATGCCATGCTGTAGATCACATGTCGCGTCCTTTAAAAGATTGCTGTGCTTCAACCTTGGCGGAGTTCGGATGTACTCTGCAGGTCATTGGAGTTGATGTGAACATCTCTTTAAAAACATCTTGACCACACTGTGAACGATTGGAATTGAAGAGGGTGCTCGTCGGGACATTCCTTCTTTGTGTGCAATCGGTGGAAAACAGAGAACCATTGCAATGGGGCCTGTCCTTTCTCACCCTCTCTTGGTGACCAAATACATGCAGCAGGCTCGACATCGCCGAAGGAACGCTGCACTGCATTATGTGCCCAAAGTACGAAGTGACAGACAGATGAGGAGGCCCAGACGTTACACCCCCCACAAGTACAAGGAGAAGCAGTCTTACCTCGACTTGCCCGACACCACCTGCCTTTGGAGACTGCGCTTCCACAAGGAGGTTATCACTGAGGTATGCCAGCTGATTAGGGCAGACCTGTAGCCTGATAGCACCATCAGAACGGCACTGTCCGTCGAGGTCAAAGTCACCACGGCACTGTCAATCTACGCCTCGGGTTCTTTTCAGGCCACAGCCGACGACATTTGTGGACTTTCTCAGCATGCCACACATTGCTGCATTAGACAGGTCACTGAAGCCCTGTACACACGCAGGAGGGACTTGATCAGCTTTCCTATGACCAGGGAGGCACAGAGTGAGAGGGCTCTAGGATTCTCCAGAATTGCAAACTTACCCAAGGTGCAGGGAGCAATCGACTGTACGCACATCGATGCGGCCACCTTTTCAGGATGCTGAGGTTTTCAGGAACCGCAAGGGATTCCACTCCCTGAATGTCCAGCTGGTTGTCGACCACCAGTAAATTATACTGGCAGTGAATGCTCAATTTCCGGGCAGCATCCATGATGTGCACCTTCTGTGTGAGAGCACTGTATCTGACTTGTTTAACAATGAGCCACAAGGTCAATGCTGGATGCTTGGTGACAAACGATAGCTTCGTCACCTGGCCGATGAACCCCCTGCATGACACCCACACCGAGGCTGAGAGGCGATACAACGCGAGCCACAGAGCAACTCGCAATATCGTGGCGAAAACCATTGGAGTACTGAAGCAGCGCTTCAGATGCCTGGACCACTCGGGAGGCGAGCTCCAATACCACTCTGAGCAGGTAGCTCAATTCATTTTGGTCTGCTCCATGCTACACAACTTGGCTATCAGGAGGAGACAAGAATTACCTGATGAGCCTGACAGTCCACCTCATCAGAGAGAGGAAGAGGAGGACGAGGAGGCGGGCGCTGACATCGAGCCAGACAATCAGGCTGAAGCCATGCCCCCGCCCCCCTGTAGATCGCATGAAAGGGCCCCTGGTGGCATGATAGCTACAAGAGCCTTACGTCAGAAGTTCATCAATGATCGGTTTGCCTGAAAGAATGTTGGTGTTATTTACAAGGCTAACACACTGCTGGGTGTGCAGGTCATACATCAATGGTGGGCATCACCTTGGTGACAGTTTAAGTTGATTGAAGTTAAATGTGATTATACCCTTTGATGTTAAGGAATCACCAGCATGTAATGGTGCAGCTATTTGAGCCAATGTTCTGCAAGGTTTTGTTAAATAAAAAACATTTAAACCGAATATTAGTCTGAAATCATCAGTATTTCTATAGAAACCAACCCCCCCCCCCCCCCCCAACTCCGTTTCTCCTCCCCACCTCTACCCTCCTGACTCCAAGTTGCCTGGCCGAGGAGCTCCTCAGGCGATGCTTCATTGGGGGGGGGGGGAGGGGTGGTGGTGACGGCCGAAGCGCTGCTTGGACAGATACGGGAGGGGACGGTCCCAAGGTGGGAGCGTGCTCCAAGCCATAAGCAAGATGTTGCTGCTGGCTCTCAGGTGTGGTTGGCAATGGGGGTGTGTCACCTTGGGGCTTGGGGTGCAGTGCGGCGCTCCGGGACCACTGGAAGCCCGCTGCCACCAGTGTTCTTGGCTACCAGCTCCAGGGCCTCTTCCATCTCTTCCACGTTATCTATTATTTGTTGGACAAAAACTCGGTGCCAACTACGTTCTTGGTGCTTAGTAGGCTTTTTGCTGCTGGTGAATCTCCCTCGTGCCTCCCACAACAGCCAAACAAGCACACACCACAGCCACACACGCTTTCAGTGCCTCTGAGCTCCCTCTTCTGTGCATGTCATGATGACCCTTGACCTCCTGAATTGTGAGAATCTAGCGTTGCCATGCCGTTGCTAAGGACAGCCACACTTGATGGCAGAAGAATTTAACGTTACCGCCCATTTGATATCGCTCGCGGTAACGGCCATTTTCAAAAATGTAAACTAGGTGTTTTGAGAATGGGCGACAAGCTGGTGATCTGAAAACCCTTTTTTAATGCCCACGCCAGAAATAACGCCATTTTTGGGCGACGAGCTCAAAAGTGGAGGTTCTAGCCCATAGTATTTTGCCTATGTTTCTGCCGTGAGTCATATTATTTGTAAATAATTCCAGACAATTGTTTAGCCTGTAAAATGTGGTCTAGCTTTATGAATATGTTCTACCTACTAAATTGAAAGGCAATGTAATTGGCATCTATGTGTTCTCCAGTAAGCAACGACTGGGATTAATAGTGTGGTAAAGAGTCGATCACCTCAGCGATGTTACATGAAAGTTGGACCGGCAATTTTCCGGTAATGTTCCGGTCCAACTTTCAACTTTTTAAGCAAAATGGGTGATAGCCTGCCTTTTTGGGCGATATATGGGCACTAGCCCAGCGATCTGAAGTGGAAAGTGGAAAGTCTAGCCCTAAAAAACAGAAGCTTCAGTTTGTAAAAGCTGCAGTCTGCTTTTGGAACTCATTGTCAAGTAGCTCAAATAAAGGATGGGTGTTGGAGCATGACATGATCAGAAGAATTTTATCACCATATATTAGCAAGTGTGTGAAATGGACTTTCAGCAAAACCAATTAACATAATGTTGATTAGCTTTTATTAAAAGGATCTAGCTAAATTAAATTAAGGATACATATCAGTGATAAGTGCTCTATGGAACACCATGGCCAGGAAATTCCTCGGAGCTGCTTCCACTCCACTGATGTTACTTTGCCGGCGATGCAGTGGAAACCCCGCTTACGTATATGAATGGGGTTTCTGCTGAAAATTCCGATGAAGTTACACTAGCAGAGTGGGAGCAGTTCTGAGGGATTTTCCGGCCCGTGTGTTCTGTATTGTTTGGTGAATGGTTGTACCATTTGTGCAAAGCGTCTGTTCAAAATTGAATCACCTATATTGGAAGACTGAAGTAGCATTGGGCATTTTCATTCAAGTTACATTTGGGGGTTCTGACAGGAATTTCAGAGAATTTTTAACTTCTTGGTTAACGTCCTCAATAGATTGGGTTTGGGAGAGCCCACGATATAGGTAATTTTAGATGTGTGGAGGCAATAAGCTAAATGACCTTTCTTAGAAACATAGAAAATAGGTGCAGGAGTAGGCCATTTGGCCCTTCGAGCCTGCACCACCATTCAATATGATCATGCAACTTCAGTACCCCATTCCTGCTTTCTCTCATTACCCCTTGATCCCTTTAGCCATAAGGGTCACATCTAACTCCCCTTTGAATATATCTAACGAACTGGCCTCAACAACTTTCTGTGGTAGAGAATTCCACAGGTTCACAATTCTGAGTGAAGACGTTTCTCCTTATCTCGGTCCTAAATGGCTTACCCCTTAACCTTAGACTGTGTCCCCTGCTTCTGGACTTGCCCAACATCGGGAACATTCTTCCTGCATCTAACCTGTCCAATCCCGTCAAAATGTTATATGTTTCTATGAGATCCCCTCTCATTCTTCTAAATTCCAGTGAATATAAGCCTAGTCAATCCAGTCTTTCTTCATATGTCAGTCCTGCCATCCCGGGAATCAGTCTGGTGAATCTTCGCTGCACTCCCTCAATAGCAAGAATGTCCTTCCTCAGATTAGGAGACCAAAACAGTACACAATATTCAAGGTGTGACCTCACCAAGGCCCTGTACAACTGCAGTAAGACCTCCTTGCTCCTATACTCAAAGTTTCTCGCCATTTGCCTTCTTCACTGCCTGCTGTACCTGCATGCCAACTTACAATGATTGATGTACCATGACACCCAGGTGTCATTGCACCTCCCCTTTTCCTAATCTGTCACCATTCAGATAATATTCTGCCTTCCTGTTTTTGCCACCAAAGTGGATAACCTCACATTTATCTACATCTGCCATGCATTTGGATCTCACCTAACCTGTCCAAGTCACCCTGCAGCCTCTTAGCATCCTCCTCACAGCTCACACTGCCACCCAGTTTAGTGTCATCCGCAAACTTGGAGATATTACATTCAATTCCTTCGTCTAAATCATTCATGTATATTGTAAATAGCTGGGGGTCCCAGCACTGAACCTTGTGGCACCCCACTAGTCACTGCCTGCCATTCTGAAAAGGACCCGTTTATTCCTTCTCTTTGCTTCCTGTCTGCCAACCAGTTCTCTATCTATATCAGTACATTAGCCCCAATACCACGTGCTTTAATCTTGCACATCAATCTCTTGTATAGGACCTTGTCAAAAGCCTTATGAAAGTCCAAATACACCACATCCACTGGTTCTCCCTTGTCCACTCTACTAGTTATATCCTCAAAAAATTCTAGAAGATTTGTCAAGCATGATTTCCCTTTCATAAATCCATGCTGACTTGGACCGATCCTGTCACTGCTTTCCAAATGCGCTGCTGTTACATCTTTAATAATTGATTCCAACATTTTTCCCACTACTGATGTCAGGCTAACCGGTCTATAATTCCCTGTTTTCTCTCTCCCTACTTTTTTTTAAAAAGTGGGGTTATATTAGCTACCCTCCAATCTATAGGAACCGATCCAGAGTCTATAGAATGTTGGAAAATGACCACCAATGCATTCATTATTTCTAGGGCCACTTCCTTAAATATTCTTAGATGCAGACTATCAGGCCCTGGGGATTTATCAGCCTTCATTCCCATAAATTTCCCTAACAATATTTCCTGACTAATAAAGATTTCCTTCAGTTCCTCCTTCTCGCTAGACCCTCGGTCCCCTAGTATTTCTGGAAGGTTATTTGTGTCTTCCTTAGTGAAGACAGAACCAAAGTATTTGTTCAATTGGTCTGCCATTTCTTTGTTCCCCATTATAAATTCACCTGATTCTGACTGCAAGGGACCTACATTTGTCTTCACTAATCTTTTTCTCTGCACATATCTATAGAAGCTTTTGCAGTCAGTTTTTATGTTCCCTGCAAGCTTACACTCCTACTCTATTTTCCCCCTCCTAATTAAACCCTTTGTCCTCCTCTGCTGAATTCTTATTCCACACATTTTTATTTGTTTGACATACTGTTACATGTTAAATCCTATATATCACATAACCGATCAGTTGAAGTTGATGTTTTGCCTGAGAGTATTTTTTGTGTGTACAGTGCAAGAAAAAAATCATTGCTCTATGTATGTGCTATTCTGCATCATCTTTCCATACGCGGTGCGCACCATCCTATGTTTTAAAAGAAGACTGGTATTGATATTGTGCCTTATATCCGACAGAAGTATTTCAAAGTACTTTACACATGTAGCAACAACTGGCATTTATATAGCATACTTAATGTGGAAAAAATTCCCAAGGTGTTTCATAGAGGTGTATGGGAAAACATGGACATCGAGCCATATAAGGAGAGGTGACATATGCTTGATCGAAGGAGGGTCTTAAAGGAGGAGAGGTAAGTTGAGAGGCAGAGGAATTTAGGAAGGGCATTCTAGAGCGTGGGGCCCAGGCAGCTGGCAGCATGACCATCAATGGTGGAGTGAAGGAAGGGGGTTGCTCAAAAGGCCAAAATAAGAGGCACATGCTGGGTAGGTAGGGGACTTGTTTGGCTGGATAAGATTACAGAGATAAGGAAAGGCAAAGCCATGAAGGAATTTAAGTGCAAGGATTAAAATTTTAAATGGGAGGCATTGGGGACCAGGAGGCAATGTAGGTCAGAAAGGTTGGGTTGATGTGTCACCAGGACTTGGTATGAGAAAAGATATGGGTAGCAAAAACACAGCTCTACCAACCTGTCTCAACCCCTGAACAGCTTCTGTGTTCTCAGAGTCCTTGTCCAAAATCCAATCTTATATGAGCCACTATTTCCTCCTGCTAAACATAGCCTGGGGAAAGTTTGACTTGGTAGGAAAGGGGAAGAATGAGAAGCAGCAGAAGCAACTGAACAGATAGTCCTAATCTTAATGACAAAGAAGTCCGTGAGGAGTCCCCTCCTCGAACTTGTTGGACGTGGAGGTGAAGGAGGCAGGGGAGAAAGGCTTGAGGAAACAGGTGGTTTTGGGGGAAAGAAGCTTCGGGGTATCTTTGCTCTCCACGATGAACCTGGAGTAGTGGATTTTTTTGGTAGAGGAATGTGAGGCCTGATAGTTCATGATGTGATCCAGCTAGACTTGGTGATGGATGACTAAACCAGTTGTACACCAGATATGCTCATATCTGCACCCCCTGAACTTGAGGGAGTGAAGATTGGGGCCATACTGGGGGATGACCAAGATGGGAGGTGGAACTTCATGGGTCCGAAATTAATGAACCTACCGCCGGGTAGCGGCGGATTTTTTGGCGGTATTTCTTTGTTTTGGGCAGTCTTCCATTTGTTGGGAGTTTCATCAGGGCCTTACGCCGGCGGTTTAGAAATACCACTGGGGAGCAGACCACCGGCGTGCAACGCTGGGAAAACCATTCCCGCCCGAGTTTGTTGGGAACGGTGCTCCGTATTTGTTGGAAAAAAAAGCACTCAGTCGGACCAGC
The DNA here is from genome assembly GCF_044704955.1 of Pristiophorus japonicus. NCBI lineage: Eukaryota > Metazoa > Chordata > Chondrichthyes > Pristiophoridae > Pristiophorus > Pristiophorus japonicus. Next base: position 98,778,033 of record NC_091980.1, on the reverse strand, counting down.
CTTTCTATGGATGATAGATGTGAAATCCTGCAAAAAAAGGTAAGTGAACGTTTGTTTTCTAATTCTTTTGCAGCGATTCAATGAAAAAGGGTCCTCTGAATGTTTTCTGGTGTTTTATTTTTTGAAAAAATATTTTTCATGCTTTTCCCCCCCCTCCCCAGGCCGACTCTAGCCTCGGACTTAATTTGACCAGGACCGCCGAGAATCCATGTGCAGCACCCATTTTTCCTGCCGGGCGTTTGTTTTTCTATTTTTTCACTAAACTTCCGCCCAAAGTACCATCAGGATCTTAGCGGTCTTTTTGACGGTAAATGGGCGTTTCTTGGTTTTAATCCATTTTGGGCCGCATAAGTTCTGACACGTCTGTCTATTTGAATGGAACCTTGAAAAAGATACATGTGACAGAATGTATTATCTTGGTTGGTCATGAGTCATTATGCCCATCTACATTCGGATTTTCTTTATGAAAATTAAGATTTAATAAGTTTGGGTTTGGTTCGCCAAAGAATGGAAGAGGAAAGGAAGATGGAAAGCAAGAGAGAAACAAAGTTCAGACAACAATTTAAAAATGATTTTGAGAGAGAATATTTGAAAAATGACCTCCAAGCATAGAAAAGATTAAAATGAAATTTGGAAGATTAAGTGCACTAATGACTCCTGACACAAGCAAATTTGTCCAGTCTGCTTTTTAATTGTTCAAGTGTGAGTGTAAGATAGTATGTAGTAGTACAGATAAACACATGCGTGCAATGTAGGACAAGAGGAAGAAAACTGAAGAAAGAAGACAACATACTCCAGAGGTGAAGCTGAGCATCTCGGAGAAAGTTAAACAAACAATTCCACAATTGATCTGAAAGGACAAATATTATGTTTGTGCTCCTATGAATCTTTCATTTCTATCCAAACAACCACCAGAACACAGATAGAACCTCAATTTAACAGTGTAGCACCCCTCTCAGTCATGCAAATATGCAAAAAGCCCAATTTTAAGGCATTCATTATATAGTCTTGTCTCATATGTTTATGTTCGAGCTGCAGTAAGAAATTGCCCTTTTTTATTGAGTATGACTTATGTGATCATTCAGGTCAGAGTTCATACTGTAGTGCAATGTGTTACATCTTTTACTTACCTGATTGATTGGCTACCTGATTGGTTATCTTGATGTATTGGGGGCATTGTTGACACTTGTGGTATAGCATAGCAACCAAAGTGATCACTAATAACTATGCTTTGCCTCATTGCTATTTCTGTCCAGCACTGCAGATAGGAATTTTACAGTGAAACAGATGGGATACTTTTTTACCAGACCTTTAAATTGCTGGAGAAAATCATTGGTAGAAAAAAATTCTTCTATAGGGGATATTCCCTTTCCAGGGCACAGGATGGATAAGGTATTTGCTTCTTTGAGGTTTTTTTTGCAATTAAAAAAACGTAATCTCAATTTAACTCTTATTATCCAAGAAGCTTTTTGAGGTATTATTATATTTTGCTCTCCTTCGTGCATTATGAGAGAATATATCGAGGGAGGAATCTGCAAAGCCTTTCTAACTATACTTATTATGTTGTTTTTCTGGCTATCAATCAGCTATTACTTTCAAAACATTCTTCATGTTTCTGCTCACTTTCAGGGATGACATTTGGCATGATAAATATTAATTCTTATTTAGCTCTAAAAGATATCTTTCACCACTGACAGCAATACAAATGATCTTGCAGCAGGATTTAGTCTCATGCAAAATATGTCTGACTTTTAAAAGAGGTTGTGCTCTACTGGTTATCATCCTTCAACCACATAGAATTGGTAGAACCCAGGTGAAGAAATCATTAAAGGCACTCAGTAATTCAAATACGTCAGCTCGGGGAGATTCTTATTCACACTTCTGGAAACAAGAAAAAGGCATAATCAAGGGGTCGATCTTCAATGCCACATTAGGAATTTTCATGGTGGCCATGACATTAATGCCTCAAGATTCAATCACTTCTATTCTGGGTGACAGTCTGAAATTGGGTGCATTTGTGCCTGCCGTTAGCAACCCCGGGGAGGCGCAAATGCACTGACAACTACTACCACCATATTGGGTGGGAGTTTAGCGACGTTGCGTCCCGATCTCCTGCACCTGGAAATCATGATGTCATCACAATGCACATTGCCCCATCAGCCCCTTGGACCCAAAATTCACTTTTGTCCCCTGCAACAGTGCCGGACAAAAACATCGGCAGCTGCATGATGCGTGGATCGGGTGGCTGGCCGCTGCCGGGGAGATAATTAAAGCCGAGATGGCCGAGGTAAGTTTTTTAAAAAAAAAGACAAACAACTTACCTTCGCTGCTGATGTTTCCTTCCGTTTCTGCTGCTCGAGTGCCAGGCTGATCGTGCGGGTCCGCTGTTCACTTGGTAGTCCAAGTAAGTGTTTTTTTAAATTGCAGAGTCTACAGCAATGGCCCTTCCCTTCCCAGTGTGCATTGCTGCTGAAGTGTGTGCCCCGTTAACACTCCAAGAAGGAAGTGGAGCGCTTGATTTAGCACTCCACTTTCTTCCTGGAGCGCTAAAGCCAAGTCTTTGAGAGGGGGAAACATTAACACCTGACGCTAAGTTTCCCACCTCTCAAAAGGTACCACCCCCAAATGGAACGTTAATCAATTTCTCCCCTGATATCATCTTCTGTACTTAACTCAATGTACTCAAATGCATTTATGATCTTCCTAGTAATTCCAACTAAATGAAACCTTCAAGTGTTTGGAATGTTGCTGCATATAAGAAAAGCACAATTCTTCCCACTTGGAGTGCATTATTTCATGTCATAGGGTACAACACACTGTGCTATTTAAATATAAGAGCAATTGGAATATGTAAACTAAAGGTGATCCAAAACTTGGGCTGCCCATGTCCTAACTCGGACCAAGTCCTGCTTACTCATCACCCCTGTGCTCAATGACCTACATTGACCCACAGTTAAGCAATGCCTCGATGTCAAAATTCTCATCTTTGTTTTCAAATTCCTCCATGGCCTCGCCCCTCCCTATCTCTGTAATGTCCTGCAGCCCCACAACCCCCCCGAGATATCTGCACTCATCTAATTCAGCCTTCTTGAGCATCCCTGATCATAATCACTCAACCATTGGTGGCCGTGCCTTCTGTTGCCTCGGCCCTAAGCTCTGGAATTCCCTGCCCAAATCTCGCGCGTCTCTCCCTCTCCTCCCTCAAGACGCTCCTTAAAACGTACCTCTTTGACCAAACTTTTGATCACCTGCCCTAATTTCTCCTTATGTGGCTCGGTGTCAAATTTTTAAATCTCATAATACTCCTGCAAAGTGCCTTGGGACGTTTCACAACGTTAAAGGTGCTAGGTAAATACAAGTTGTTGTTGTTGTTGAATCGAAGCACTATGATTAGTCAATGAAATTCCTTCATGTACCATTTATGATTAGGGCATATGCAAGGATCTATCCTTGGCCCCATCCTATTCCTCATCTACATGTTGCCCCTTGGCGATACCATCCGGGAACACAGCGTCAGTTTCCACATGTACGCTGACGACATCCAGCTCTACCTCAACACCACTTCTCTCGACCCCTCCATGGTCTCTAAATTGCCAGACTGCTTGTCCAACATAAGTTGCATAGCTCTGCCATTTTTATTTCTATTTCCTTACATTTTATACCCTAACATTTTCTGTGTCGATAGTGCTTGGCATAAATCTTTAACATCTACTACTTTCCATCATGACCATGTATATCCTGTGTTAATTTACAATAATAATCATGCCTTACCTTTCTGCTGTAGTTTTTCTGGACGTAGTGTCTGGGTCCCTGACACTACATCTTTCTTTGGTAACATATTTGCATGTTTATTATCTCTTTTTGCATATCTGGCTAACTATTCCTGTGTTTCTCTAGAACCTGGTTGGAAAATCTGATTTTTAACTTTGGCATTCAGCCAATTTCCTCAAATATTGTGCCCTCCATAGCTAGGTTGATGCATTTTTTTCATATTTTCAGGTTTAAACATTTTAAAGCCTCAAGGTCCCACAATTTCATTCGATAGTTACTAATTATCCTGAAAAAAACAAATTTCCCATTTTTCATTAAAAGAGGGAACTTGAATCCATTGTGGCCATAGGAATGTATTTTATGAATGCAGCTGACCCTTGCTGAATAATGTGAATTCATATGCTACATCTTTCAATAAGCTATACACAGGTTTTAGGATGCAATTTCAGAGTAGGTGTTCCTGGAACTTTTTTTTCCCACTTTTTTTAATTTACAGGAACAAATACAGACACACACTTTGTAAAGTCTTATCTTATAGGGGTAGTCTAGGTGTATATATGTCGATATACTGGGTTGTTTGGGATTCCAGGAAAATACTGCCTGGCGCTTCTAGTGTTCCAGGTGGAATCTATACATTGCTGAATGTCCTATAGAATTGTTGTATGGAGGATAGCATTTATCATGAGAAACTACATCACGTGCAACTCACAGAACAGTTACATGTTACCAGGAGGGCTTGTTCTCTGGTCGGCCCAGGCCTGTGTCTGCAGGAATTGTGAGCCTCATCAAATATCCTGCACTGCTGTCCAGAGTACATAAATGTGGGGGCACCACAAGACTGTGTTTCTTTCTGAACACAGCCCCCAGCAGTCAGCTAGAGTTAGTGGGGTGCAATACACTTGCTATGTTATACTGAGCTGGTCCTCTTGTATTCTGCTGCAAGTGGTGGTTGTAAGGGTCTTTTATCTGGTGACGTGGGCATCATTCCTTTTGATCTTGAGGCAAACATGAAGCAAAGGGCAGAGAAGTAAAGAAGTAAAGGTACAGTTCCTGTGTAGCCAGCTTGTATCAGAACTTTTGTAGTATGGCTGGGTCTTCGGGAGATTGTTTCATTTTATTGGTTATATTGGGTGAGGTGGAATCTGTCAGCCAGTTGTTGGAAAGGGATATATCTGGCCCGTCAAAGATTTGGTTTAGCGCCATCATACAACAAGAACAAATTGCATTTATATAGTTCCATTAATGTGGTAAACATCCCAAGGTGCTTCACGGGAGTGTTATCAAACAAATTTTAAAAACCGAGACACACGAGATATTAGGATAGTGGTCAATGAGATATGTTTTAAGGAGCATCTTCGAGGAGAAAAGAAAGATAGGGAGTCAGAAAGGTTTAGGAAAGGAATTCCAGAGCTTGGGGCCTAGGCAGCCGAAGGCATAGCTGCCAATGGTGGAGTGATTAAAATCAGGGATGTGCAAGAGGCCAGAATTGGAGGAGGGCATTGATCACAAAGGGTTGTAGGGCTGGAGGAGGTTAGGGAGAGGCGAGACCATGGAGGAATTTGAAAACAGGGATGAGAGTTTTAAAATCAAGGTGTTGTCAGACCTGGTGCCAATGAGGTCAGTGAGCACAGGGGTAATAGGTGAACGGGATTTGGTGCAAGTTAGTAGGAAGCGATCAACTTCCTACACAACATAATATAACATAGTTAAAGTATTCTCTTGCTTGTTTTACTTTGAGAGCCCATTCAGAGGGACCAAAATGATATTTTCCAAACTTATGTTCCTAATATTTCATGGTTGACTCTGCCAGCCTCTATCCGCTTGGATGTTTGAGTTCACTCTGATGCTTATTACTAAAGGGGGCAAAATTACCTCTTTTTATAGCTTCGTTAGTGCCTCTGGGTGGGCACTAATGGGATGGAGGAGACTTTTCACCCGGGGAATTGCCCAGGAGTTTGCGGAGACGCTGCAAATGCAACGCTGGGCCCCACGGTTAGCACCCCAGGCCATCGTGTAACCGGCGATGATGTCATCACCATGCACTCCGACCCCTTACCGCTCTGACCCTTTAACGCCCCGTGGACCACGAGGCTAGCATGAGTGGATATCAACGCTCCTTAAGGGGGAGGGCACCAGCACCCTGGGCTACCATCTTTCTTTGCCTACCGACTCTTGGGTCGGCTCAACAATGCTGGCCCTAGCATCGTCCGGCACTCCATTTGGGGTGCTGGGTTGCAGACCCCATTGCACATTGCCCTGGTGGCCTAGTAGGGGTCATCAGAGGCCTTGTAGAGTGCACACCGGCCCTCCCCTTTAAATGAAGCAGCGTTGACTCACCCCAGCACTACATGGAGCATCCACGGAGCGCTTTGTAGCGCCTCGGTTACCACACCCAAAGGGAGTGGAGTGAGCGAGATTACACTTTGCTTCCTTTTGAGGGGCGGTAAGGGCAATTCCGCGGCGGGGGTGGGACTTCTGTGTTGGGAGCTGAAAGTCCCGGCCCCAGAAGGTTACCGCCCCCAATCGGGGTTCAGGCCAGTTTCGCTTTAGCAAGTATGTAGAGGAGGGGGATGGGATTATCCTCCTCTGGCCCCTCATTGGAGGGGTATGCATGGAACCTGAGGCTGCTGCTGGACATTGCAGATTTGAGATTGCTCCAGTAGGTTCTAATCCATTTCCTGAATGTATCACTGAAGGTCAGTTATCTGTGTTCACAGAGAAGGAATTCTCACTTGGTCGGCTTAAATGACTTCTTTGGGTCCAAGGAGATCAATTTACTCAGGCAGTGGAGTTGTTGCTGTTGCAATGTTTCATCATGTTGAGTTGGATAGGAATACTGTGTCTTGTATAATGCCTGTTTGGTCACTGTGGACTGTGTCTGGTCTGGAGTCAAAATCCTGGCCAGTATTTTGAAGTTGATATCAAACGTAGATATAGGTCCAATTGTGATATAACAAAAGGTGAGGTCTTCATATTAGTGTGATTGCAGCTCTCTTGAAAATGTCAGGAAGGGTGCTCATCTCTTCAACATGATGGGGGAGTTTCTGAACATAAGAAATAGGAACAGGAGTAGGCCAATTGGCCCTTTGAGCCTGCTCCGCCATTCAATAAAATCATGGCTGATCTTCTGCCTCAACTCCACCATTCCGCACTATCCCCATATCCCTTGATTCCCTTAATATCCAAAAATCTATCTATCTCTGTCTTGAATATACTCAATGACTGAGCATCCGCAGCCTCGGGTAGAAAATTCTAAAGATTCACAACCCTTTGAGTGAAGAAATTTCTCCTCATCTCAGTCCTAAATGGCCGGCCTCTTATACTGAGATTATGCCCCCTAGTTCCAGACTCTCCAGCAAGGGGAAACATCCTCCCAGCATCTACCCTGTCAAGCCCTTTAAGAATTTTATATGTTTCAATGAGATCACCTCTCATTCTTCTAAACTCTAGACAATATAGGCCTAGTTTACTCAATCTCTCCTCACAGGACAATCCCCTCATCCTTGGAATCAGTCTAGTAAAATTACATTGCACTCCCTCTAAAGCAAGTATATCCTTCCTTCCGTAAGGAGACCAAAACTATACACAGTACTCCAGGTGTGGTCTCACTGGAGCCCTATATAATTGCTGCAAAACTGTTTTTACTCGTGTACTCTAGTTCCTTTGTAATAAAGGCTAACATACCATTTGCTTTCCTAATTGCTTACTCTACCTACATGTTAACTTTCTGTGATTCATGTACAAGAATACCTAGGTCCCTCAGAATACCAACATTTCCTAATCTCTCACCATTTAAAAAATACTTTGCTTTTCTATTTTCCCTACCAAAGTGGATAACTTCATACTTCTCCACATTATATACCATCTGCCATGTTCTTGCCCAATCACTTAACCTGTCTAAATCCTTTTGCTGACTCTTTGCGGCATCCTCATAGCGTATTTTCCCACCTAACTTTGTTCATCAGCAAACTTGGATGCGTTACACTTGGTCCATTTGTCTAAGTCATTGATATAGATTGTAAATAGCTGAGGCTCAAGCACTGATGCTTGCGGTACCCCACTAGTTATAGCCTGCCAACCCAAAAATGACTCGTTTATACCTACTGTTTTTTGTCCATTAACCAATCCTCAATTCATATTCCATATTACTCCCAATCCCATGAGCCCTAAGTTTGTGCAATAACCTCATGTGTGACACCTTATCAAATGCTTTTTGAAAATCCAAATACACAACATCCACTGGAGTTCTCTTGGTGTTCTGGTGAAAATTTATCCCTCAATGTGCAAATTAGCTGCTACATTTCTCTACATTATAACAGTGAATACACTTCAAAAGTACTTTAATGGCAGTGAAGTGTTTTCAGAATGTTGAGGTTGTGAAAAAAATTATATAAATGCAAGTTCTTTCTGATAGTTAACCATTTAGAAAATCTTTTACAGCTGCTTGTCCTGATTCTCAGAGATGAAAATGGCTTCTGCTTCAGCTGTTGGTAATTTGAAAGAAGAATTAAATTGTTCAATTTGCTGGAATATTTACACAGAGCCAGTCTCACTCTCCTGTGGGCACAACTTCTGTCGCAGTTGCATTGAAAAGAATTGGGACAAAAAAGACACAGAACTCGGGTACTCGTGCCCAGAGTGTCGAGCTGAGTATGCTCAAAAGCCTGTTCTACACAAAAATTTGAAGCTGAGTAACATAATAGAACGTTTTGAAGCCACACAGATGAACGAAGAACCACTTAAAATCTTCTGTGATTTCTGTTTGGAAAGTCCCCTTCCTGCAGTAAAAACATGTATGAACTGTGAAGCATCTTTATGCGAACATCACTTGAGAAAACACTCTGAAAAAGCCGCTCAGAAAAACCACCTATTGATTGAGCCTGCAAGTTCACTGGAAGACAGAAAATGTTCAGATCATGAGAAACTAATTGAATATTACTGCTTAGACGACCATTCCTGTATCTGTGTGACATGTTATGTTGCCGGTCCACACAAGAACCATGACATACGCATTTTAAAAGACATACACAATGAAACAAAGGTGAGAAAGTATTGTACTAAGTTGTTAAAATTACAAATCGCTCATGTCAATTAAGAAGATAATTAAGTATACAAACTTTAATGTATTATAATAGGTTTTACTATATAGTGCAGTGGTCTTATCTCAACAGGCCAGCCTTTCTGAAAAACTGGAGAAGTTGCAGAATTGCAGAACAACATTAGAGGAAGCTACAAAAGAATTGCAAGGAACTGAAGTGAACTTAAAGGTATCTGTGATAATATGCTTCTTCTGAAAGTATTCAGCTAATTGTTTGTATATTTCATGTGAAATGGCAAAGTATTCTTCGGTGTCAGATAGCTACCTATGAGCAGTAATCTGTCCACTTGCTTAACAACTCAAATGTTTGGGAATCTTAGGAATAATTCAGATAGTCCCAGCTTTCATATATCTGAAAGGAACCATGTCTAATTTAAACCCGACATAAGAAGAAAGGAGCAAAAGACAAAGGGCTAGATTTTCCATTATTTTTGCATGCATACCGCCTACTTAACGTCCATTTTAACGCTGAAATGAGGTGCAATGCCCATTTATTACCAATTCAGGCACAAAATGAAAACTGACGCCATTTCTTGGTCACTTATCGGCGAGCGTTACTTTCGGGATGTGCATAACGCCGAGAAAAAATAATACTGCCCACCCACTTTTTTTGGGCGGAATCACCAGAATGGGCGAACCCAACGCCCATAATGTTGCCCAGTGTTACTTTCGGCACATAATTAACGCTGATATTTAATAATACCGACTGCCCACTGTTTTTTTTTGTCGTAAAGATCACATTTGCCAAAACTAACACCCAGTATATCGCCCATCCTTACTTTTGGCACCTCGCACACATCTCGCCGACAATATCACTCGCTGAAAAAACCACTGTGAAAAAGTTGAACTGACCGGAACTACTCACAGCGGTATGGACACCATGTTCTAAATTGCAGGTAACATCATTTAAAAGGCTGCTCTGCTTCAACCTCGGGGGAGTTCAGGTGTAACCTGGTCAGTCTTTAATGGCTTCCAGAAGTCAAGATACAAAGGTGAAGTTCAGGTTATATACCGGGCCCAGCACGAGTGTACCTATGACCCTAGGACCTCCGACGGTAGTGTCCCCTAGTGGTGGGCAGACCTGATGTGCATACATTACATCATTCACCTCCCCCCAGTTCTTGGCACAAATCCATGTTACAATTTCAGATGGTCCGGAGCCCTTCGCTCCCTGGTTGACCGTCTCCATACAATCCCAGTACTTTCCGAGTCTCTCACGACTTGGGGCTGGGCATTGACGTGAGTTGGTTGGTTGTCTAAGCTCATGGTGTCTTCTTCCAACTGTTCCGATTCATCAGTGTGTCTTAGCTTGATTTGATCAATGTGTTTCCTGCATAACTGCCCAGTCTTAAGCTTAACCATATACACCCAGTTACCCACCTTATCCCAGGAGCCACTTGGGCCCTTGACCATGGTTAAGTACCTACACTGGGTCATTTACAGATATGTCGCGTGACACTGCGGCGCGGTCGTGATACCACTGCTGGCGTTGACGTCGGGTTTCGACATGATCGTTAAGATCAGGATGGACTAGAGAGAGCCTGGCTTTGGGTTCTGCAGGCGGGACCCCGGTGAGCGCGTGTGGCCTTGTCCTGTAACTGAGTAGTATGCGTGACAGGCATGTCTGCAAGAAACCGTGAGTTACGCGTTTCAGGCTCTGCTTGATGGTTTGAACTGCCCCCTCCGCTTGACCATGGGATGCGGGTTTGAACGAGGCTAACCGCACATGTTTTATGCCGTTGCGTTTCATGAACTCTTGAAACTCCAGGCTCGTGAAACACGGTCCGCGTTGTCGTTGACAACGATGTCTGGCAGACCATATATGGCAAACATGGCTCTCAGGTTCTCAATGGTGGCAGTGGAAGTGCTGGAAGACATGATCACACATTCTATCCATTTTGAGTGTGCATCCACCACCACAAAAAATATTTTACCGAGGAAGGGGCCCGCAAAGTCGATGTGGATTCTAGACCACGGTTTGGATGACCATGACCACAGACTGAGCGGAGCTTCCTTTGGGGCATTGCTTAACTGCATGCAAGTGCTGCACTGATGCATGTATGATTCTTAAGTCCAAGTCAATGCCAGGCTACCAAACATGGGACCTGCCGATTACCTTCATCATAACAATACCGGGATGTGTACTATGTAACTCCTGTACAAATCTTGCCCTGCCTTTCTTGTGCTTAACAGCACGATTTCCCCACAGCAAACAGTCAGATTGGATGGAAAGTTCATCTTTGCGACAGCTGTACAGTTTGGTTTCATCACCCATTTCCTTGGGGATGGTCAACAAGTCCCCGTTAAGAACACAAAGTTTTACAACTAATAGGGTCAGATCCTGCTGGTCCAGGTCTTAACACTAAACTGAGTGGTGGTGTGAGCTGTGAGGGGGACACTAGGAGGCTGCAGGGTGACTTGGACAGGTTAGGTGCGTAGGCAAATGCATGGCAGATGCAGTATAATGTGGTTAAATGTGACGTTATCCACTTTGGGGGCAAAAACGTGAAGACAGAATATTATTTGAATGGCGTCAGATTAGGAAAAGGGGAGGTGCAACGAGACCTGGGTGTCATGGTTCATCAATCTTTGAAAGTTGGCATACAGGTACAGCAGGCGGTGAAGGCGGCAAATGGTATGTTGGCCTTCATAGCTAGGGGATTTGAGGATAGGAGCAGGGAGGTCTTACTGCAGTTGTACAGGGCCTTGGTGAGGCCTCACCTGGAATATTGTGTTCAGTTTTGATCTCCTAATCTGAGGAAGGACGTTCTTGCTATTGAGGGAGTGCAGCGAAGGTTCACCAGACTAATTCCAGGAATGGCAGGACTGACATATGAGGAGAGACTGGATCAACTGGGCCTTTATACATTGGAGTTTAGTAGGATGAGAGGGGATCTCATAGAAATTGTCATGTTTGTAACTACAATGTAACACCACTGTATTACTGTATACACTCAACTTAGATGCACACCTTGACCACAGGGGGTGAACTTGTGGGAGACACTCCTTACCTGATCACACAGGTATATAAAGGGCGGTCCCATGTAGGGTCATCACTTCTGGAGTTCTGTAATAAAGAGTTAAGTTCACAGAGTGGCCTTGTCCCCAGAATGTGCCTTGTGTGGTTTCATACTGTAGAGTAAGGAATTTACATTGGCGACGACAAACGGGAATTCACGACCCACGAGAATGGCCACTGGTAGTACAGAGGAACGGTACTGTGTTGGGGAAGACTGGGACGATTTTGTCAAGAGGCTTCAGCAAAGCTTTGTTATGAAAGACTGGCTGGGGGATGCAGCGGCCGACAAGCGATGGGCTCACCTCTTGACCAGCTGCGGGCCAAAAGACTTATGCGCTCATGAAGGACTTACTGGCACCCAAAAAGCCGTCAGACAAAACCTTTGAAGAGCTTAGCAAATTAATCAGGGAGCACCTCAAACCGGCGAGCAGCATACACATGGCTCGACACAGATTCGACACCCACCGACGTCGTGAAGGACAGAGCATACCGGACTTTGTAGCGGACCTCTGGTGTTTGGCCAGCTTCTAAGTGCACAGAGACCTGCATGGGGAGATGCTAAGGGACTTCTTTATCGAGGGTATTGGTCATGCGGGAATTTTTCGCAAGTTAATTGAGTCCAAGGACTTGACCTTGGAAGCGGCAGCGTTGTTAGCTCAAACTTTCATGGCGGGGAGGAAGAGACGAAAATGATTTACGCGCGCAATTCTGCCTCTAACGCGGCGATGGATTAGGGAGTCAACATCATCAATGCTACTCAGAGCCCCGCAGGCAGGCAGGGGCAGTCCGACATTTACCAGGCAGCAATAGACCCCAGAGTAGGACCTCAACAGAGACAATGGCAGGCTGAATGGACGATCATGCCATCACAGTGGACAATGCGGCTCGGGATGGGGTCATTGACACTCACTAATAGGGTACTTAAGAGCAGTCAAAGAGACAGTCAGCGTGGAATTCCTGGCCATAGTCCCTTTGTCCCCAACAATGGAAACTTTAACTCATGCTAGCACTGTGGGGGAAAACACTCAGCCAGATCTTGCAGATTCCAACAGTTTGTCTGCAGAAACCACAATCACAGTGGCCATTTAGCTCGAATGTGCAGAAAACCTGCAACCAGACTAATATATGAGGCAGATGGACCAGAAGAGGGTTCTGTGAGGCAGGATGACTTTTGGGACAAATCGATGGACGCCGAGGTTCAGCGGGTCCATGCGGCGAATATTCACAGTTCATACACCAAAACGCCACCAATGATGATGAGGGTTTTGTTGAATGGTATCCCAGTACGCATGGAGCTGGACACTGGGGCCAGCCAGTCACTCATGGGTGTTCAGCAATTTGAGAATCTATGGCCACTCAAAGCCAGTAGACCCAAATTAGAACGTATTGAGACACAATTACGGACTTACGCCAAAGAAATTATTCTGGTGCTAGGCAGTGCAATGATGGCTGTCGCACACAATGGGTTAGTGAACCGGCTGCCACTCTGGATTGTCCCGGGCAATGGTCCTGCACTGTTGGGGAGGAGCTGGTTAGCTGAGATGAACTGGAAATGGGGGAATGTTCACGCAATGTCCTCGGTGGAGTGAAGTTCATGCTCAAGTCCTACAACAATTCGAGTCACTATTCCAACCGGGCGTCGGGACTTTCAAAGGTAATAAAGTAGTGATACACATCACCCCGGACGCCAGGCCAGTGCACCACAAAGGCAGAGCGGTGCCATATGTGATGCGGGAAAAAATCGAGAGCGAATTGGACCGGCTGTTGCAAGAGGGCATCATCTCGCCTGTTGAATTCAGTGACTGGGCGAGTCCCATCGTTCCTGTTCTAAAAGTGGGTGGCTCTGTCAGGATCTGTGGCGACTACAAGGCCACCATCAATCGGGTGTCCCTACAAGACCAATACCCACTCCCAAGAGCGGAGGACCTCTTCGCCACGCTGGCAGGCGGCAAGCTGTTCAGCAAGTTGGACCTCTCTTCAGCCTTTTTGACCCAGGAACTGGCTGACGAATCCAAACTACTGACCATCATCACTATGCACAAGGGACTGTTCGCTTATAACAGATGCCTGTTTGGCATTCAATCAGCGGCCGCGATTTTTCAAAGAAACATGGAAAGCCTGCTTAAATCCATTCCTGGAACGATCGTATTCCAGGACGACATCCTCATCACGGGTCGAGACACCGAGGAACACCTCCACAACCTGGACCGGGTAGGCCTGCGACTCAAGAAGTCGAAATGCATGTTCTTAGCTCCTGAGGTTGAGTTTCTGGGCAGATGGGTTGCTGCAGATGGGATTTGGCCCACCGACTCCAAAACAGAGGCAATTCAACGAGCACCCAGGCCCTGCAACACATCGGAGCTGCGTTCATTCCTGGGACTGTTGAACTATTTTAGGAACTTTCTGCTGAACTTGAGCACGTTGGAACCACTACACGTGCTCCTGCATAAGGGTTGCGATTGGTTTTGGGGGGACTGTCAGGAATGGGCTTTTGATCGGGTGCGAAACCTACTTTGTTCAAACAAGTTGTTGACCCTGTACGACCCCTGTAAACATTTAGTTCTGACATGTGATGCATCGTCCTATGGGGTTGGGTGCGTGTTGCAGCAGGGTAATGCTGAAAGAGTCAGCTACAACCTGTGGCTTATGCCTCGAGGTCGCGCTCTCAAGCAGAATGGGGCTATGGGATGGTCGAGAAGGAAGCACTTGCATGTGCCTATGGTGTAAAAAAAATGCATCAGTACCTCTTCGGTAGGAAGTTTGAATTAGAAACGGACAACAAGCCACTCACATCCCTGTTGTCAGACAGCAAAGCTGTCGATGCCAACGCATCAGCTCGCATACAGCGGTGGGCTCTCACGCTAGCTGCTTATGACTACTCCATCCGGCACCGGCCCGGCACTGAAAATTGCGCTGACGCACTCAGCAGGCTCCCACTGGCCACCACCGAGGGGGCAGCTGAGCAAAGCGCTGAGATGGTCATGGCTGTTGATGCCTTTGACAGTGCAGGCTCCCTCATCACAGCCCGCCAGATCAAAATCTGGACAAACAGAGATCCCCTCCTATCCTTGATTAAGAAATGTGTCCTGACTGTGGATTGGGCACCCGCACACGGAGCATGCCCTGAGGAGGTCAGACCGTTCCACAGGCGGATGGATGAGCTCTCCATCCAAGCTGACTGCCTACTATGGGGCAGCCGGGTAGTCATGCCCCAGAAGGGCAGGGAGGCATTCATCAGGGAACTCCATAGCGAGCACCCAGGCATTGTGATGATGAAGGCCATTGCCTGGTCTGGAATTGATTCAGACCTGGAACACTGTTCGCAGGTGCACGACCTGTGCCCAGCTGAGTAATGCCCCCAGGGAGGCCCCGCTCAGCCCGTGGCCCTGGCCCACTAAGCCATGGTCACGCATTCATGTTGACTACGTGGGCCTGTTCATGGAGAAGATGTTCCTATTGTAGTAGCTGCGTACTCGAAATGGATCGAGTGCATCATCCTGATTTTATGCACGTCGTCCACCACCGTGGAAAGCCTACGTGCGATCTTTGCAACCCATGGCTTGCCGGACATCCTGTTTAGTGATAATGGCCCGAGTTTCACGAGCTATTAATTCCGGGAGTTTATGTCGGGCAATGGCATCAACCACGTCAAAACTGCGCCGTTCAAGCCGGCCTTCACTGGCCAGGTGGAACGTGCAGTCCAAATCATTAAGCATGGTATTCTCAGGATTCAAGGACCCTCCCTACAATGCCGCCTATCCCGCCTCCTGCTGGCCTGTAGATCCTGCTCGCACTCGCTCATGGGGGTCCCGCCCGCAGAGCTACTGATGAAACAGACACTCAAAATTCGGTTGTCCCTCATCCACCCAGTCCTGACCGACATAGTTGAGGGCAAGCACAAGTCAAAAAATGAGTACCATGACCGTAATTCATGGGGGAGATGTATAGAAATAAAGAATCCTGTATTCTTCCTCAATCACACCATGGGGCCCAAATGGCTTGAGGGTACAGAAATTGACAAAGAGGGAAATAGGGTCATCGTGGTAAAACTCAACAATGGCCAGATATGCTGTAAGCATCTGGACCAAGTAAAAAAAAAAAAGGTTCAACATGGACAATGAGGAACCTGAAGAAGACCATGAGATGGAGCTCACACTACCGCCAGCGAACGTGCAACAAGAGCAATCAGAAGAATGCACAATCCCTGAGGTCAGCCTGAACAGGCCGGAATCACCACAGGTGACAGACACTCACGTCAGTGTCCAACAACCAGAGCCCCAACTGCGGTACTCCACGAGGGAGCGTAGACCATCTGAAAAACTAAACCTATGATCCAAGTAAGACTTTGGGGGGGGGGGGGGGTGGTAAGGTGATGTCATGTTTATAACTACAATGTAACACCACTGTTTTACTGTATACACTCAACTTAGATGCACACCTTGACCACCGGGGTGAACTTGTGGGAGACACTCCTTGCCTGATCACACAGGTATATAAAGGGAGGTCCCATGCAGGGTCATCACTTCTGGAGTCCTGCAATAAACAGTTAAGGTCACAGAGTGGCCTTGTCCCTGGAATGTACCTCGTGTGGTTTCATGCTGTAGAGTAAGGATTTTAGAGAAATATATAAGATTCTGACGGGACGGGACAGGTTAGTGCGGGTAGAATGTTCCCGATGTTGGGGAAGTCCAGAACTCAGGGACACAGTCTTAGGCTAAGGGGTAGGCCATTTAGGACTGAGATGAGGAGAAACTTCTTCACTCAGAGAGTTGTTAACCTGTAGAATTCCCTGCCGCAGAGAGTTGTTGATGCCAGTTCATTGGATATATTCAAGAGGGAGTTAGATATGGCCCTTATGGATACGGGGATTAAGGGGTATGGAGGGAAAGGGGTACTGAGGTGAATGATCAGCCATGATCTTATTGAATGGTGGTGCAGGCTCGAAAGGTCGAATGGCCTACTCCTGCACCTATTTTCTATGTTGCTATGTTAACTTGTTGAGCAGTGACAGGCAGCCCATCACTCTCAAAAGTATCCATGACCATGAGTAGCTCTGCGGGCATTGGCGTTTCCACCTTCAGTGTGGGCAACGGTAACCGGCTCAATGCATGAGCGCAGTTGTTGGTGCATGGTCTATGGCGAATAACAATCATAGGCAGATAATGTCAGCACCCACCTCTGGATGCGTGATGATGCTTTGGTATTGATACCTTTATGTTCCGAGAACAACGATATAAGCGGCTTGTGATCGGCTTCCAGCTCGAAGCGAAGCCCAAACAGGTACTGGTGCATTTTATGTACCCCATAAACACATGCTAAAGCCTCTTTCTCTACCATGCCGTAGGCTCTTTCCGTCTTGGCCAGGCTTCGAATCGCATATGTAACTGGTTGTAGTTTTCCTGACTCATTGGCTTACTGGAGTACGCAGCCAACCCCATAGGACGACATATCACGGGTCAAAACCAGACGCTTGCATGGGTCATAGAGTACCAGTAGCTTGTGGGAACACAACAGATTTCTAGCCTTCTCAAAGGCTCTGTCTTGAAGTTCACCCCACACCCAGTCGTCTCCTTTCCTGAGCAGCTTGTGCAAAGGCTCTAATACTGTGCTCAATTTGGGTAAGAAGTTACCGAAGTAGTTAAGAAGATCCAGGAACGAACGCAGCTCAGTCACATTCTGGGGCCTGGGCGCATTTTTGATGGCCTCTGTTTTCGCGACTGTAGGCCTGATTCCATCTGCAGCGATCTTTCGTCCAAGGAATTTTATCTCTGGTGCCATGTAAAACGCACTTTGAACGTTTCAGCTTGAGTCCCACTTTGTCCAGACGATGCAGAACCTCTTCCAGATTGTTCAGGTGCTCGGCGGTGTCACGACCTGTGACTAGGATGTCGTCTTGGAATACCACGGTCCTGGGTCAGATTTCAATAAGCTCTCCATGTTTCTTTGAAATACAGCCACCGCCAAACGAATGCCAAAAGTGCACCTGTTGTAATAAACAGTCCTTTGTGCGTGCTGATGCACGTAAGTTTCTTTGATAATTCAACCAGTTCCTGTGTCATGTAGGCTGACGTTAGATCTAATTTGGTGAACGATTTCCCCCCGGCTCACGTTGCAAAGAGGTCTTCAGTTTTCGGTAGCGTGTATTGATCTTGTTTCGAAACTTGTTTGATCGTGACCTTGTATTCGGCACAAATCCTGACCGTGCCGTCGCTCTTTAATACTGGAACACTGGGATTGGCCCATTCATTAAATTCGACCAGTGAGATGACCCCTTCGTTCGTGTTGTAGCCTGGCCAATTCGAGCTCGACCTTTTCTCTCATCATGTGCGGAACCACTCTGGCTTTGTGATGGATGGGCCTTGTGTCTGGGCCTAGGTGAATCTGCACCTTGGCTCCCTTGAAGCTGCCAATTCCCGTTCAAACCGTGAGGGAAATTTGCTCAGTACTTGAGCACACAAATCCTCATCCGCTGATGACAAAGCTTTGATATCGTACCATTTCCATTTTATTTTCTCGAGCCAACTCCTGCTGAATAACGATGGGCCATTGCCTGGGATAATCCATAAAGGTAGATCATGAACCTCTCCCTCGTACAACACTCTTACTGCTGCACTATCGATCACTGGTGTGAGCTCTTTGGTGTAGGTATGCAACTTCGCAATTATCAAATTCAGCTTGGGTCTTTTTGCCTTGGTCTCCTACAGCTTTTTGAAAGTCCTCATTATCGATTAACTCACACCCGTGTCTAATTCCATGGATACCAGCACGCCATTTAATTTTACCTCCATCATTATCAGTTGGCTCTTTGTTAGGAACGCACGTACGCTGTACACCTCCTCCGAGCTCTCAAATGCCTTGGGCTGCATCGCCAGATTCACACTGAATTGATCATCATCCACGTGGTGTGTCGCAGCTCGCTTGCTCTGCTGTGGACACGTCTGCTGAAGATGCCCCATCTTCGCACACCTTCTGCATACATACTGCCTGAAGCGGCACTGATGGGGTCAGTGATTACCCCCGCAACGCCAACACATTGAGCTCAGATTTGGGCCTGATAGCGGGCTTTGAGCAGCTCCAGTTCTCGCATACGCAGTCAAGTAGGCCCTCGACGGCGAACTTTGAGCGGCTCCCATTCTCACATACGCTGGCGACTAGGCCCTGCCATGTGCAGTTCTGCTGGCCGTCGATACAATTTTGTGCACAGTACTTGCCGTGGAGTTCCTATTTTGTCGTGATATCTGCTTCGTGCTTTTCTGCATAGACATGCAAGTCTGGGCGATGGTGATGACCTTGCTGAGGTCCGGCGTCTCCACAGCCTTAAGATCGCCTCGTGCTTGACCTCGATCACGAAAAAGTCATGCAGCATGTCTTCCAACGCAGGCCCGAATTTGCAAGGCCCTGCAAGACGTCTCAGGTCGGCAACAATTGCCGCTACGTCCTGGCCTTCTGGACGAACGTGCGTTAAGAAGCAATATCTTGTTATGAGGATTCCTTCCATAGGTTTAAGGTGTTACCGAACTAGAGCACACAGTTCTTTGTAATCCTTTTCTGTAGGAAGAATGGGTGAGAGCAGATTCTTGATGAATGCATAGATCATGGGGCCACAGACAGTGAGAAGAACTGCCCTGCGTTTCTCTGCATCCTTATCTTTGTTTAGGTCATTTGCCACAAAATACTGGTCAAGACGATCCGTGAAATCTCCCCAATCCTCTCCCTCATTAAATCTCTCGAATTGCAACAGTACTCGATCGTGCTGTGCTCGCCATACTTTTGCGTGGGTTCATATTTTCCTCGTCGCCAGTTGTGGCGTCTGAAATGATACAATGAACTCCATACTGTGAGCCAGTGACTAGGTGTAACCTGGTCAGTCTTTAATGGCTTCCAGAAGTCAAGATACAAAGGTGAAGTTCAGGTTATATACCTGGCCCAGCACGAGTGTTCCTATGACCCTAGGACCTCCGATGGTAGTGCCCCATGGTGGTGGGCAGACCTTATGTACATACATTACAAATGTGAACACCTGAACAAACACATTATCATACTGTGGACAATTGGAATTTACTAGGTGTCTTAGTGAGAACATTCATTCTTTGTGAACAATCGGTGTAAAACAGATAGCTATTGGAATAGGGCCTGTCATTTCCCACCCTCTCTTGATGACCACGCACATGCTGCAGACTAGAGATGGCAGAAGGTACATTCGACAGCATCATGTGCCCAATGTAAGACTTGCCAGACTGATGAGGAGGACCAGATGTTACACCCGCCGCAAGTACAGGGAGAAGCGGTCTTACCTCAACTTGTGCGACACCACCTGCCTTCGGAGACTGCGTTTCCACAAAGAGGTTATCAGTGAGATATGCCAGCTCATCAGGGGAAATCTGCAGCCTGCCAGCACCATCAGGACTACACTGTCCATTGAGGTCAAGGTCACCGCGGCACTTTCGGTCTACCTGTCGGGTTCCTTTCAGGCCTCAGCTGGCGACATTTGCGGTATATCTCAGCATGCCACACATTGCTGCATTAGACAGGTCATTGAAGCCCTGTACGCATGCAGGATGGACTTTATCAGCTTCCCTATGACCAGGGAGACTTAGATTGAGAAGGCTTTAGGATTCTACCGAATCGCTAACTTCCCCAAGGTGCAGGGAGCAATAGACTGTATGCACATTGCGATGCGGACACCTTTTCAGGATGCAGAGGTTTTCAGGAACTGCAAGGGATTCCACTCCCTGAATGTTGTCGACCACCAGCAACAACTTATGGCAGTGAATGCTAAATTTCCAGGCAGCATCCGTGATGCTCACATCCTGCGTGAGAGCGCTGTACCTGACATGATTACTAATCAGTCACACGGTCAATGCTGGATGCTTAGTGACAAAGGATATGGCCTCGACATCTGGCTGGTGACCTCCTTGCATGACACCGAAGCCGAGAAGCAATACAACGAGAGCCACAGATCCACTTGCAATATCGTTGAGAAAACAATTTGAGTGTTTAAGCAGCGCTTTAGATGCCTGGACCACTCAGGAGGCGAGCTCCAATACCACCTTGAGCAGATAGCTCAATTTGTGGTGGTGTGCTGTAAGCTGCACAACTTGGCTATCAGGAGGGGACAAGAATTGCCAGAAGGATCTGACGGTCCACCTCAGGAGAGAGAGGAAGAGGAAGACGAGAAGGTGGGTGCTGACATCAGGGCAGACAATCAGGCTAACGCTGAAGCCATGACCCCGCCCCCCTGTAGACCGCAGGAAAGGGCCCGTGGGGGCATCATAGCTGCAAGACTCTTACATCAGGAGCTCATAAATAAGCGCTTTGCTTGAAAGAACGTTGGTGGTATTCACAAAGCTGCAACACTGCTGGGTTTGCAGGTCATATATCAATGGTGTGCATCACCTTAGTGACAGTTAAAGTTTAAGTTGATTCAAGTTAAGTTTAATTATACCCTTTCATGTTAAAGAATCACCAGTGTGTAACGGTGCAGCTATCTGAGCCAATGCACAACAAGGTTGTGTTAAATAAAAAACATTTAACCCGACCATTTGTCTGAAATCGTAAGTATATCTGTAAAAAAACACACCACCCCATCTCGCCCCAGCCCACAACAAATTTATCACATTTATCTCATTGCAATGGTCCCCATTTCCCACAAAACAGAACACAAATGCAAACCAACAAGGTAACCCCCTCGTCCCTTGCTCCGACCCTCCCACCAAAATAGCATCAGCATCCTAAAAATATGCCCCAGACAACACCTGCAGCCATGCACCTCATTTTTCTTCCCCACCCCCCGCCCCCCGTTTATCCTCCCCACCTCTACCCTTTCCCCTTCCCCTCCTGACTCCAAGCCGCCTGTTTCAGGAGTTCCTCTGGCACTGCTTCATTGGGGGGACTGATGGCAGAACCGCTGCTTGGACGGATACGGGAGAGGACGGTCCCAAGGTGGGAACGTGCTCCGAGCCAGAAGCAAGATGTTCCTCCTGGCTCTCATGCATCATTGGCAATTGGGGTGCGGTGCCGCGCTCTGGGATGATTGGGAGCCCTCTGCCACCAGTGTTCCTGGCTAACAGCTCCAGGGCCTCCTCCATCTCTTCCATGTTATCTATTATTTGTTGGACAAAAAACTTGGTGCCAACTATGTTCTTGGTGCTTAGTAGGCTTTTTGCTGCTGGTGATTCTCCCTCATGCCTCACACAACAGCCAAACGCACACACCACACCCACACACACTTTCAGTCTCTCTCTGCTCCCCCTCTTTCTGTCTCCTCTTCTGCACATGTAATGATGACCCCTGACCTCCTGAATCGCGGGAAACGAGCGTTGCCATGCCATTGCTAAGGACGGTGACACTTTACGGCAGAAGGTCAGAGAGATTTAACGCTAACACCCATTTCAGATCCCTCATGGTAATGCCCACTTTTTAAAATGGAGACTAGGGGCTTTGAATGGGTGACAAGCTGGCAATCTAAAACCACATTTTTACCGCCCACGCTGGAAATAACGCCCATTTTTGGGTGATCGGCACAAAAGTGCAAAATCTAACCCCAAGGGCTAACGAGGCAATATGTAGCGCTCAATTTTCCATCTTTTTGGTGCACGACATTTTTTACGGCGTATTTATTTTTTTTCCACGTTTCCCCTTGCGATCTGCGCCGGTGTAACTGACTTAGTTACGATTTTTCTAGGTCAGTTTTTTTTTTTACGTCATAGGCTCCCTCATGACTGCGCCGTTTTTTTTCAATTTTTCACTGCTTGGCCAATGTTTTTTCCTTCTAGGTCAGCGTATCTGGCCACTCCCGAAAAACCTTCAGGTGAGTTAAGAAAATAAGCGCACATTGAGAAATTGGCGCTGAAAGACGCCATTGTTTTTAAATCGAAGATTTTGGATGGAGTCAAGAACACTGTCAAAATCAATAATAAAGTTCTACTTTTTTTTTACCTGTCAACATAGAAGTATAAACTTGTTGGATTTCAGAAGTTTTTTCATTTTTTTACTCACTCACATGCCACCACCGAACGTCTTGAAGCAAGGCTGGAGGGTCGTAGCTTTGGCCGGCAGAATCGGCCCCACGCCCGGACACAGCAGCTCGGGACTCGGCTGTAAAACAAGCTGTGGGAGAGGGGGGAGGAGAAAGAGAAAGCGAGGTGCCAATCGGAAGGCTTCGAGCCCGGGGAGCGAGGTGCTGATCGGAAGCCTTCTGCACTGAAGACTGCAAGACTGCAATAAGTGTGGGGGGAGAGAGGGAAGGGGAGAAGTCACAAGACCTTTGGGTGTGGTCCATCCATACAGACCCTGGGGACAGAGAGAACTGTGAACCTGTCTTGCCTGTTTGCTTTCCTGCCATTTTGAGCTTTCAAAGATTAAATTTAAGTATGGGGGCAATACTGGCAATGCCATACCTTGTGCGTCATGGTGCTACGTAGGAAACAATTGATTCTACTTCATCGCATCAGGAACATCAGAGCCCACAGGGTGCTGGGCAGGAGGCCTTACCCATCTTGGGTATATTGAGACAGGCGTTCGTACCTCCACCTGAGTGATGCAGACTGTGTCAGAAGGCTGCGTTTCCGCAAAGAAGTTGTAACTGTGAGTTGGTGATAGCAGACCTGCAACCTAGAAGCATCAGGAGGACTGCTTTGTCAGCTGAAGTGAAGGTTACAGCTGCAATTTCATTCTATGCCTACGGATCATTTCAAGCTACAACTGGGGATGTGTGCGCCATTTCTCAACATGCAACACATGTCTGCATTCGCCAGGTGATGGCTGCACTGTATGCGCAGAGGAATGACTTCATGAAGTTCCCCATAACCGCTCAAGCAATCCATGACAGGTCTGTGGGCTTCTCCAGGATTGATGGCTTCCCAAAGGTACAGGGCTGCATTGATTGTACCCATATCGCCTTGCGAGCATCTTTGGAGGATTCCGAGGTGTACAGGAACAGAAAAGGCTTCCACTCCATTCATGTGCAGCTCGTGTTTGACGACATGCATCATATCATGTCAGTCGATGCAAGATACCCTGCCAGCACCCATGATGCTTTCATGGGATAATGTATTGACGTGGATAGAGAACTGGTTGGCAGACAGGAAGCAAAGAGTAGGAATAAATGGATCCTTTTCAGAATGGAAGGCAGTGACTAGTGGGGTACTGCAAGGTTCAGTGCTGGAACCCCAGCTATTTACATTATACATTAATGATTTAGACAAAGGAATTGAATGTAATATCTCCAAGTTTGCAGCTGACACTAAGCTGGATGGCAGTGTGAGCTGTGAGGAGGATGCTAAGAGGCTGCAGGTGACTCGGACAGGTTAGGTGAGTGGGCAAATGTATGGCAGATGCAGTATAATGTGGATAAATGTGAGGTTATTCACTTTGGTGGCAAAAACAGGATGGCAGAATAATATCTGAATGGTGACAGATTAAGAGAAGGGGAGGTTCAACGAGACCTGGGTACATCAATCATTGAAAGTTGGCATGCAGGTACAGCAGGCAGTGAAGAAGGCAAATGGCATGTTGATCTTCATAGCAGGATTTGAGTATAGGAGCAGGGAGGTCTTACTGCAGTTGTACAGGGCCTTGGTGAGGCCACACCTTAAATATTGTGTTCAATTTTGGTCTCCTCATCTGAGGAAGGACATTCTTGCTATTGAGGGAGAGCAGGTGGAGCGGGATGTTGGAGAGGCCTATAAAAGGCCCAGCGTCGAGTCGGGAAAACAGCAGGCAGTCGAGGAGGTGGAGCGGGACATCGGAGAGGCCTACAAAAGGCCCAGCGCCGAGTCGGGAGGCCAGCAGGTACAACTCTAGCAGGGAGGCAAAAATGAAGTAAAAAGAAATCGAAGGGTGACGTCACAGACAAGGGGGTAAGTTATTAGCTAGTGATTGGTGAGTAGTAGGTCTTACTGCAGTTGTACAGGGCATAAGTGAGGCCTCACCTGGAATATTGTGTGCGGTTTTGGTTTCCTAATCTGAGGAAGGACGTTCTTGCTATTGAGGGAGTGCAGCGAAGGTTCACCAGACTGATTTCCGGGATGGCAGGACTGACATATGAGGAGATACTGGATCGACTGGGCCTGTATTCACTGGAGTTTAGAAGGATGAGAGGGGATCGCATAGAAACATATAAAATTCTGATGGAATTGGACAGGTTAGATTCAGGAAGAATGTTCCCGATGTTGGGAAAGTCCAGAACCAAGGGACATAGTCTAAGGATAAGGGGTAGGCTATTTAGGACTGATATGAGGAGAAACTTCTTCATTCAGAGAGTTGTTAACCCGTGGAATTCCCTGCTGCAGAGAGTTGTTGATACCAGTTCATTGGATATATTCAAGAGGGAGTTAGATATGGCCCTTACGGCTAAAGGGACCAAGGACTATGGCAAGAGAGCAGGAAAGGGTTACTGAGGTGAATGATCAGCCATGATCTTATTGAATGGTGGTGCAGGCTCAAAGGGCCGAATGGCCTATTCCTGCACCTATTTTCTATGTTTCTATATTTCCCTCCCACATGGCCACTATTCCCTCACTCCGGATATCATTCCCATTTTTCGTGTCATTGCTGTTACTTCTCCAGACAGTCCCGCTACATCATCACTCACCCCACTGATGGCATCCAGCAGTAATCGGGTAAGGTCAATGCTCTCTGCACTCAATGACTTTATCTGAACTAGGGTGTATGAAATGAAACAATGAACTCCGTATTGTGAGCCAGTGACTAGGTGTAAATTTGTCAGTCTTTAATGGCTTCTAGAAGTGAAGATACAAAGATGAAGTTCAGGTTGTATACTGGGCCCAGCACGAGTGTATTTATGAACCTAGGACTTCTGATGGTCGTGCCACCTGGTGGTGGCAGACCTTATGTACATACATTACATCATCCCCCCCCTCACAGTTCCAGGCACAAGTTCATGTTACAAGTTCAGATGGTCCGGAGCCCTTCGCTCTCTGGTTGACCGTCTCAGTACAATCCCAGTGCTTTCCGAGTCTCTCACGACTTGGGGCTGGGCGTTGACCACAGTGGGTTCTTCTGATGGCTGGACGTGAGTTGGTTGGTCGTCTAAGCTCATGGTGGCTTCTACCAACTGTTCCAGTTCGCCAGTGTGTCTTAGCTTGATTTGATCAATGTGTTTCCTGCATATCTGCCCAGTCTTAAGCTTAACCATATACACTCAGTTACCCTCCTTATCCCGGGAGCCACTTGGGCCCTTGACCATGGTTAAGTACATACACTGGGTCATTTACAGATATGTCGCGTGACACTGCTGGCATTGACATCAGGTTTCGACATGATCGTTAAGGTCAGGATTGACTAGAGAGAGCCTGGTTTTGAGGCCTCGCTTCTTCAATAGTTCCACAGGCGAGACCCTGGTGAGCGTGTGTGGCCTTGTCCTGTAACTGAGCAGTATGCGTGACAGGCATATCTGCAAGGAACCGTGAGTTACGCGTTTCAGGCTCTGCTTGATGGTTTGAACTGCCCTCTCTGCTTGACCATTGGACACAGTTTGAACGGGGCTGACCTCACATGGTTTATGCCATTGCTTTTCATGAACTCTTGAAACTCCAGGCTCGTGAAACACAGCCCGTTGTCACTGACAATGATATCTGGCAGACCATGTAATCATCATCATAGGCAGTCTCTCGGAATCGAAGAAGACTAGCTTTCACTCTTAGCATAAGTTCTTAGGTGGCTGTTACAGTCCAATACGAGAACCAGTCTCTGTCACAGGTGGGACAGACAGTGGTTGTATGGCAGAGTAGGCGGGGAGCCCGGTTTGCCACACGCTCCTTCCGCTGCCATCACTTGATTTCGTGCATGCTCTCAGCGACAATACCCCCCGGATGCACTTCCTCCACTTAGGACGGTCTTTGGCCAGGGACTCCCAGGTGTCAGTGGGGATGTTGCACTTTATCAGGGTGTCCTTGTAACGTTTCCTCTGTCCACCTTTGGATCGTTTGCCGTGGATGAGTTCTGAGTAGAGCGCTTGCTTTGGGAGTCTCGTGTCAGGCATGTGAACTATGTGGCCTGCCCAGCGGAGTTGATCAAGTGTGGTCAATGCTTCAATGCTGGGTTAGTGCAGACCATGTATGGCAAACATGGCTCTCAGGTTCTTAATGGTGGCAGTGGAAGTGCTGGATGACATGATCACACATTCTATCCATTTGGAGCATGCATCCACCACCACAAAAAATATTTTAGCGAGGAAGGGGCCCACAAAGTCGATGTGGATTCTAGACCACGGTTTGGATGGCCATGACCACAGACTGAGCGGAGCTTCCTTTGGCACATTGCTTAATTGCATGCAAGTGCTGCACTAATGCACACATGACTCTGAGTCAATGCCAGGCGATGGTCTTCATCATGACAATACCGGGATGCGTACTATGTTACTCCTGTACAAATCTCGCCCTGCCTTTCTTGGGCATTACAACACGATTACCCCACAGCAAACAGTGGGACTGGATGGAAAGCTCATCTTTGCGACGGCTGAACGGTTTTGTTTCATCACCCATTTCCTTGGGGATGGGCAACCAGTCCCCGTTAAGAACACAATGTTTTATAACCGATAGGGTTGGATCCTGGTTGGTCCAGGTCTTGTTGAGCAGTGACAGACGACCCTTCACTCTCAGTCATCCGTGACCATGAGTAGCTCTGTGGGCATTGGCATTTACACTTCCGATATTTTTTTTACCCCATAAACACATGCTAAAGCCTCTTTCTCTACCATGCAGTAGGCTCTTTCCGCCTTGGCCAGGCTTTGAGATGCGCATGCAACTGGTCGTAGTCTGCCTGACTCATTGGCTTGCTGGAGTACGCAGCCGACCCCATAGGACGACGCATCACAGGTCAAAACTAGACACTTGCATGGGTCATACAGTACAAGTAGCTTGTGGGAACACAACAGATTTCTAGCCTTCTCAAGGGCTCTGTCTTGAAGTTCACCCCACACCAAGTCATCTCCTCTCCTGAGCAGCTTGTGCAAAGGCTCTGATACTGTGCTCAATTTGAGTAAGAAGTTACCGAAGTAGTTGCGAAGACTCAGGAACGAACGCAGATCCGTCACATTCTGGGGCCTGGGCGCATTTTTGATAGCCTCTGTTTTCACGTCTGTAGGCCTGATTCTGTCTGCAGCAATCTTTCGTCCAAGGAATTCGACCTCAGGTGCCATGAAAACGCACTTCGAACGTTTCAGCCTGAGTCCCACTTTGTCCAGACGACGCAGAACCTCTTCCAGATTGTTCAGGTGCTCGGCGGTGTCACGACCTGTGATTAGGATGTCGTCTTGGAATACCACGGTCCTGGGGACAGATTTCAATAGGCTCACCATGTTTCTCTGAAATATTGCTGCCACCGAACGAATGCCAAAAGGGCACCTTTGTAAATAAACAGTCATTTGTTCGTGTTGATGCACGTAAGTTTCTTTGATGATGCAACCAATTGCTGTGTCATGTAGGCCGACGTTAGATCCAATTTGGTGAACGATTTTCTCCCAGCTAGTGTTGCAAACAGGTCATCAGCTTTCGGTAGCGGGTACTGATCTTGTTTCGAAACTTGTTTGATCGTGACCTTGTAGTCGCCACAAAGCCTGACCGTGCCATCGCTCTTTAACACCGGATCAATGAGGCTGGCCCATTCATTAAATTCGACCGGTGAGATGACCCCCTCGCGTTGTAGCCTGTCCAATTCGAGCTCAACCATTTCTCTCATCATGTGCGGGACCGCCCTGGCTTTGTGATGGATGGGCCTTGCGTCTGGGCCTAGGTGAATCTGCAGCTTGGCTCCCTTGAAGCTGCCAATTCCGGGTTCAAACAGTGAGGGAAATTTGCTCATCACTTGAGCACACAAATCATCATCCGCTGGTGACAAAGCTTTGATATCGTACCATTTCCATTTTATTTTCTCGAGCCAACTCCTGCCGAATAATGATGGGCCGTTGCCTGGGATAATCCATAACGGTAGATCATGAACCGCTCCCTCGTACTGCTGCACTACCGATCACTGGTATGAACTCTTTGGTGTAGGTACGCAACTTCGCATTTATCGGACTCCGCTTGGGTCTCTCTGCCCACAGCTTTCCCTAAGTCCTCTGGCTCATTATCGATTGACTCGCACCCATGTCTAATTCTATGGATACTGGCACGCCACTTAATTTTACCTCCATCATTATCAGTTGGCTCTTTGTTAGGAACGTACATTTCCTTCTCGGAGCTCTCAAATGCCTCGGGCTGCATCCCCAGATCCACGCTGAAGATGCCCCATCTTTGCACACCCTCTGCATACTTACTGCCTGAAGCAGCACTGATGTGGTCAGTGATTGCCCCCGCAACGCCAACACATTGTTCTCGGCTTTGAGCGGCTCCTGTTTTCGCATATGCAGTCGAGTAGGCCCTCGATGGCGAACTTTGAGAGGCTCCCGGTCTTGCAGACACAGTCGAGTAGGCCCTGCCATGTGCAGCTCTGCTGGCCGTCGATACAATTTTGTGCACAGTACTTGCCGTGGAGTTCCTGTTTTGTCACAATATCTGCTTCGTGCTTTTCTGCATAGACACGGAAGCCTGGGCGATGGTGATGACCTTGCTGAGGTCCGGCGTCTCCGCAGCCAACAGCTTACTTAAGATCACCTCGTGGTTGACCCCGATCATGAAAAAGTCACGCAGCATGTCTTCCAACGCAGGCCCAAATTTGCACGGCCCTGCAAGACGTCTCAGGTCGGCAACAAATGCCGCTACGTCCTGGCCTCCTGGACGAACGTGCGTATGGAAGCGATATCTGGATATGAGGATTCCTTCCGTGAGTATAAGGTGTTCCCGAACTAGAGCACACAGTTCTTTGTAATCCTTTTCTGTAGGAAGAGTGGGTGAGAGCTGATTCTTGAGTGCATAGATCGTGGGGCCACAGACGGTGAGAAAAATGATCTGCGCTTCTCTGCATCCTTGTCTTTGTTTAGGTTGTTTGCCACGAAATACTGGTCAAGACGATCCATGAAATCTCCCCAATCCTCTCCCTCATTGACTCTCGCCATACTTTGGCATGGCTTTGTATTTGCCTCGTCGCCAGTTGTGGTTTATGAAATGATACAGTGAACTACATACTGTGAGCCAGTGACTAGGTGTAAGCTGGTCAGTCTTTAATTGCTTCCAGAAGTGAAGATGCAAAGGTGACGTTCAGGTTATATACTGAGCCCAGCATGAATGTACCTATGACCCTAGGACCTCCAACGGTCGTGCCCCCTGGTGGTGGGCAGACCTTATGTAGATACATTACATGAACCACCTCTGTTAGATCCTGCACCTCAGGAGAGCGCGGTCGAACTCTCCTTCCCCTCCTCCCCACGGCTGTGCCTTGCTGCACCCCACCACTGGGTCTCACAACCTTTGAAGGTGGGGCCCTGGTTGTGTCTTGCTGCACCCCACCACTGGGTCCCACAACCTTTGAAGGTGGAGCCCTGGGTGTGTCTCGCTGCACCACACCACTGGGACCTGCACCCTTGGAAGGTGGGGTCCTGGGTGTGCCTCACTGCACCACATCACTGGGACCCGCAACCTCGAAAGGTGTGAAACCATGGAATGTCCCACCAACACTCAAACCACTAGTCACAGAAGGCGCTGTCACCTCCATGAGCGGTACCTCCTCCAAAGTCAGTACAACAGTTAGAGTTTCATCCAGCTCCATCCCCTCCCCATCCCCCTCACTCCCATGGTTTGGAGGGTTGGATTGGAAGATGTTCTCCTCTTCAGGTTTGTCTGCATCCAAATCATCTTCTGCATCGTTAGGTTTGGCCTCAAGTTCTGCAAAATATAACAGAACAGTCAAATGGTTAGCAGCGGAGGCGAGAGCAGGGTGGGTTGCATGAGTAGGCTTACACATCGCAGGCCAGGTAGCAGTCTGATTTTAAGGATCACGATGAATTTGCAGGATTTACCCCCTCTCTCCTGTGGGCCCAGCTTGTGCAGTACTGATTACTTTTTTTCCAAGCATCAAAGCAGCGACCCTCTCTTCCAAGGGTGTCAGTAGGTGCAGATTTGCCGGGCCTCCTCCTGCTTGACTCCTTTCCCTTTTATTATGTGCCATCTTCCTCTGCAAAGATGAAAACCTAACTTTTTAAAGAGGGTGTCTTTCTGCTGGGTAGGACATATACAGATGGCCACATTTACAATTGCAATTGCATTGAATAAATGAAAATATTACTTACAATAACTACTTGACCACGGTCCTGCCACTTCTTTTTACACAGGCCTACAGATCTCGTGGTGGTCACCATTGCATAGTAATCTTCTGTAACTTGGTTTCAGCATTTCTTCTTTTCTTTGGGTGGAACTTTTATGTGACTTCTGCTGATATCCAGCTCCTGCCATCTGTTCTCAATCACAGTAACTAGTGCCTCCAGTTCTTCCTGTAAGAATTTCTTGGTCCTTGCACCAAGCTGCATCTTGTATTGCTGCAGATCCGATTTTTCCAATGATCTCAGACAGCACTCAACGTTCTCACACTCACAACTGTCTCATTAAAAATGGCCAATTGCCAAATCTGAGCTGTGCTAAGCATATGGCATGTGCGTCCATTGCAATGACGTAAAAAAAAAAATTTTCCGCTCATGCGCAGAAGATGTGGCATCATTTTTCGGCGCAGACAGTAGTCTCCACTCCCCGAGTCGCCAAATTCGAATTATACATTGGGGAAACTTTGGCAAATTATTTCTGGCACATTTCTGGCCTAGAGAAATGGGCAATACGCCAGAAAACGGGCTTGGGGAAAATTGTGGGTGAGGAGCACACAATTTATTTACACACTGTCCCTGCCTCAACTACATACTACATCTTCACTATTCTGGCCCCCTGACAGAACTCATTACATCCCCTCCCTACTTACTCTGCTGCTACAATAAGTACTGTAGCCCTGACTGCTCAGTGCACTTCCCATCCCGTCCCTCTCTGAAGTCTAGACCCCTTCTTTTGTATGCTTGTCTCACTGAGTACCAAATTCCTGACCCAGATTCCCCACTCCCTCCCATGGTTGCCATGCTGTGTGCCACTTCGAGCCCCAATCACTCCTGCCCTGAGACACCAATATCCACAGCCACTGATGGCTGACATTTTATTGCATACCCTGGGCTTAATACAAAGTAAGACCTAGAAATCAGCAAAGGAACATTTGTGATAGTCGAACAGAAATGTCAGGTAATTTACAGAAAACAAAGCAAATTACAGCATTTTTTCGGCAAATCTGTTAAGAATTAGACAAATAGTGTGACACAAATAGAAATGCAGACACCATGGGCCCAAGTTTCCACACGCGCCTAGAACGGCGCAGTCCCGACCTGGACGCCCGTTTTTCGCGCCACAAAGTGCGCCTAAAAAAATCCTCGGTATTCTCCACCTCCCTGCAGGTCCTCTGGCCCTCGGCACAGTGCAGCACGAGCTGTGGGGGTGGCGGAGCCAGGTCTCTGCGCTGAAAACAGTGCCAGAACCTCTGCACATGCGCGCTACAGTCAGCACGCAAGTGCAGTAGCTCCAGGCGCGGAACTGTGTGGGAGGGGCCCGAAGCACGCAGCCCGTAGCCCTGGCCGAATGGCCTCACTGGGGCTGCGTGAATAAGGCTCCTCCCACGGCCAGCTCCTGCTTCCCCCCTCCCCCCCGACCAGACCCGACACCCGCTCCCCCCCCCCCCGACTGACCCAACCGACCCGACCCGCGCTCCTGTTCCCGCTCCCCGCCCCCCCGATTGGACCCGACCCGACCCGCGCTCCTGTTCCCGCTCCCCGACTGGACCCGACCCGACCCAACTCCCGCTCCCGGACTGGATCCGACCTGACCTCCCCCCTCTCCTCTCCTCTCCTCTCCCCCTCCCTCCCTCTCTCCACCTCCCCGACCCAACCCAACGCCACCTACCTGTAAATCTGGTGCTGGGGACGGGCCCTGCCCGAAGTCTCGGGCCGGCCCGTTCAGCCTTCGGTCCCGAAAGGCCTGCCTGAAGCACTTTCACACAGGTAGGAAGATGGTTTATTTAATCTTTTCTTGCTTATAAATGTTTATTCAGGTTGGATTTATTTGTATAATATTTGTATAAGTATAAATAAGGATTTATTATAGAATTTAATGACTTCCCTTCCCCCCCACCTCGTTCTGGACGCCTAATTTGTAACCTGCGCCTGATTTTTTAATGTGTAGAACAGGTTTTTTCAGTTCTACAAAAATCTTCACTTGCTCCATTCTACTTTAGTTTGGAGTACGTTTTCACTGTGGAAACTTTCAAATCAGGCGTCAGTGGCCGAACACGCCCCCTTTTGAAGAAAAAATTCTGTTCCAAAGTAGAACTGTTCTACCTGACTAGAACTGCAGAAAAAAAAATGTGGAGAATTGCGATTTCTAAGATAGTCCGTTCTCCACCAGTTGCTCCTAAAAATCAGGCGCAAATCATGTGGAAACTTGGGCCCCATAAATGTGCAGGAGCCATAAAGATAGAACGAGTAGAAGACAAACATGAACACGGAAAACACACAAAATATATTAGTAAATAGGAAAGAAGTGGAGAAATATTCACAGGAATAAAATATTGAGGTAAAATTTCCAGGGGATTCCCTCGATCTCTTGCCCTAACTTCGGCAGAAGATCATTGGAACCTGAAGAAAAAGCGTAAATAGCCACTTGCACTGTTTCGATGGGGCTTTCACCCATCTCTTGTTAGAGTTATGGCAGGAGGTCAGAGGAAACTTTGCAGAAATTCCAGATGATCAGTTTTACTTGGTCTGTAAACAATACCATGGAAGATCAACCACATTTATATCCATACCTGATTCGTAAATTGTATAAGTTACCACCTAAGGACTCATTTTAAGAGTGGAAGCAAATCTTCCTCAATTCTGAGGGACTGCTTATGATGATGATGAAGTTTCTGTCTTCATAAAATAGCACTCATTATGAGCAATTCATACATTTATCGTGACAATTAGCAGTGGATGCATAGGTATAGTAATCGAGTGGTTATGGTATTGGCAACCCATACTTTGTAAGTGTAAGCACCAGCGTGGCAAATTGTGAAAGTGAATACAATAATGCTGGTAATTTGTGGGCTAGCACCAGAAAAATGACCATGAATGTTACCAGATTATCATTAACGAATCACAGAAAGTTACCATGGAGGTACAGCAAACAATTAGGAAATCAAATGGTATATTGGCCTTTATTGCAAAGAGGTTGGAGTACAAGAGTAAGGGGAAGCCAAAATTGTCCCTTCCCTTAAGACCTGTTACCACCGGAAATCAGCAGCCACACAGCGGAGTGGAATGGCCGCCGATTTTTTCGTCGAATGACTGCCATTTTGAAAATTCTGCTCCTGCAGTATCCTGGCGGTGACCCATTCCCCCCCCACTACCGCTCCGCTGTTGCCAATCCATTCTAAATGCATCATCAAAGTGCACACCGCCGATGTGCGTGTGCCCCCCCCCCCCACCGAACGCGGAATTCTGCCGAGAAAATGTTGCTGACACCTACAGCTTTTTCTGTTGGTGCACTGTGCTTGCAGTGCTTCTAAAATGGTGGTGCAGCTGCAGCTGCCAATAAAGGAGAGGTCCTAGTGCCATGGCCGCCATTTTTTTTTTGTCGGCCAACCGTCATGTCGGACCGACAATTATGCTCCCAGGTTCGGCCTGGCCACCACCAGGCAGCCTGGCACCTCTCTTGGGTACCAGGCGGCTGGCCTGGCTGAAATCCTCCCTGGTGTCCAGTGAACCGAACTTAAAGTATCTCAGAGGCTCTCCCCTTTAAGTGAAGGGGAGAGACGTGGTGATACACCAGCGTGATGACATCATCAGGACTACGCAGATGAGCGACAGCGCCGGTCACTCCGCTCGCCGCCCCCCCACTTCCGCCCCTCTATTTACCGAACATCCGCTCTTTGATGCACTTCCGCCCCCATTATGACCGACTTTCGGGCTGCTCAAAAAAAAAAAGCCAAAGAACGGAATTTCGCACAAGAGGCCACCACATCTGCCGCTGCGATGAAAACAGTCGAAACGTGGTAGGTGCGCCGCGTTTTTGGCGGGGAGCAATTTTGGCCCCAGGCAATCTTGCTGCAATTATATAGGGTTTTGGTGAGACTGAATCTGAAGTGCTGTGTATTGTCTTGGTCTCCTTACCAAAGTAAGGATATACTTGCCTTCGAGGGGTGTGCAACAGAGATTCACCAGACTGATTCTTGGGATGCAAGGGTTGTCCTATAAGGAGCGATTGAGTAGAATGGGCCTTTATTCTATGAAGTTTAGAGGAATGAGAGATGATCTCACCGAAATGCATAAAATTCTTAGAGGGATTGGCAGGGTAGATGCTGTGAGGCTGTTTCCCCTGGCTGGAGAGTCTAGAACTAGGGGTCATAGTCTCATGATAAGGGGTCAGCCATTTAGGACTAAGTTGATGAGAAAGTTCTTCACTCAGAGGGTTGTGAATCTTTGGAATTTTCTAGCCTAGAGGGCTGTGGATGCTCATTCATTAATACATTCGAGACTGAGATCAATACATTTTTGGATACTAAGGGAATCAAGTGATATGGGGATCAGGTGGAAAGTGGAGTTGAGGCAGATCAGCCATGATCTTACTGAATGGCAGAGCAGGCTCAATGGAACTGCTCCTGTTTCTTATGTTCTTATGCAAAAACATAACCGGTTTGTTAATATTATTCAGAGAAGGGAACCTGCCACCCATACTTGGTCTGCCCTACACTTGACTCCACAATATGTGATTGACTCTTAATGCCTTCTTAAATGGTTTAGCAAGCTACGCAAGTTGTAAAATGACCACGACAAAATAGAACAATAAAATAAATATTGAATAAACCCATTGGCAACAACCCAGGCTTTAGATCAGGACAGGACTAAAGCAATCCTATCCCAGTCAACCCTTCAAATGATTTGAATGGGGAGAAATTACAACATGCTGTGTGCAGAGGGACCTGGGGGTCCTTGTGCATGAATCCCAAAAGGTTAGTTTGCAGGTGCAGCAGGTAATCAGGAAGGCAAATGGATTGTTGGCCTTCATTGCGAGAGGGATGGAATACAAAAGCAGGGAGGTCCTGCTGAAACTGTATAGGGTATTGGTGAGGCCGCACCTGGAGTACTGCATGCAGTTTTGGTCATCTTACTTAAGGAAGGATTGTACTGGCTCTGGAGGGGGTACAGAGACGATTCACTAGGCTGATTCCGGAGATGAGGGGGTTACCTTATGATGATAAATTGAGTAGACTGGATCTTTACTCGTTGGAGTTCAGAAGGAAGAAGGGTGATCTTATAGAAACATTTAAAATAATGAAAGGTATAGACAAGATAGAGACAGAGAGGTTGTTTCCACTGGTAGGGGAGACTAGAACTAGGGGGCACAGCCTCAAAATACGGGGGAGCCAATTTAAAACCGAGTTGAGAAGGAATTTCTTCTCCCAGAGGGTTGTGAATCTGTGGAATTCTCTGCCCAAGGAAGCAGTTGAGGCTAGCTCATTGAATGTATTCAAGTCACAGATAGATAGATTTTTAACCAATAAGGGAATTAAGGGTTATGGGGAGCGGGCGGGTAAGTGGAGCTGAGTCCACGGCCAGATCAGCTATGATCTTGTTGAATGGCGGAGCAGCTCGAGGGGCTAGATGGCCTACTCCTGTTCCTAATTCTTATGTTCTTATAAAGTCTTTCTCCCTACCATTTGACAACTGGTTGCCAAATATGAAGAGCTGTCCCACACATTAGTTAAGCAACAGCCTGACGTAGTTGTACACACAGAATCAAATCCATCAGCCAACAATTCAGATTCCTCCATCACCATCTCTGTGTATATCCTATCCCATTGGATGGATAAGCCTATCAGAGGAATACGGCGGGTCAGTGGTATTTCGTCAGGTGGCCACGGCCCTAGGAATATTCAACATTGACTGTGGCTCCTATAAATGTTCATGGCATGGCTTCAGATTAACAAGGCCAAGGAAATCTCCTGCTGATTATTACCTACAGTACCCCTTCAACTGACAAACCAGTACTTCTTCAGTTTGAACATCACTTCGAGGAAGCAAGGGCACAAAATGTGCTCTGAGTAGAGGACTTTGATGTTCACCACCAAGAGTGACTTGAGAGTACTTTTCTCTAACTGAATTGGTTGAATTCTGAAGGACATGTCTGCAAGGCTGGGTCTTGTTCAGGTAATGGGGCAACTAATATGAGACATTAACCTACTTGAACTTGTCCTCACCAACTTACTTCTTGCTGCCATCTCAGTGCATAGTAATGACCACCACAGAGTACTGGTGAAAACAAAGGGCTACATATTCGGTACTGCCCCACAGAAACCTTACCTCTCGCGAGAAATTGGGGTTCCCGTCCCCGAAAGGAAGTGGCGTGCTAAATCAAGCAGGGCGCACGGCTCACCAACACTATGTACTGGGCCGCGTAGCGCTGTCGCGTAGGAGGGGCACTTCCCTGAATTAAAGGGAAGGTCCCAAACTGCATACTCTGCAGGAAAAAAAGGATCTTACCTGGACCACTGGGGAGCGGGGGTGCCGTGCCGTGCCAACAGCCCAGTAGTCAAGCAGAGTGCCGGGCTGACCGATCACGACATGGTACCCATGTTCAAAGAAGCAACAAGGAAATTGGAAATTTTTTTTTACAAACAACAGCCTATATTCCCATTAAATCTCACCCCGTTGGTAGCCAGCTGCCTGAAGCTGACCGTGTCATCGCTCGGTGTAGCTTGAGGGGTAAATACAATTTAGAGTCAGGATGCTAGCTTGATGCTGTGTACATTGATGACGTCAGCATCGCCGGCGCAGCAGAGCAGGGCGCCATGTGTTACCGCCGCCGCTAAACCCCTGTCGAATTTAGCGGAGGTCGTTAGCGGCGCCCGGTCGCAAAGTCGTTTGTGCCCCCCGGGGGCGCTAATGGGAGGCTCAAATGACCCAAATTTCTCTCCTAAAGTCTCATCTTCACAATAAAGACACACTTTTCCTTGTACCCACGCATGGGACATCATCACCTCCAAGTCACAACATCCTGCCTTATACATATATCGCCATTCCTTTATCATCGCTGAGTCAAAATTCTGGAACTCCCTACCTAACAGTGGGAGAATTATAACCACATGGGCTGCAGCGACTCACTACCACCTTCTCAAGGGCAATTAGGGATGGGTAATAGATGCTGGTCTTGCCCATATCCGGAGAATGAATAAAAAATGTTTGAAACACCATCATGTTATGTAGCACGATCACCATGTTAAGTAAGACAGACTAAGGACAGATCTAGCAGCCTGAAATTGAGTGCCCATGAACCATCATCAGCCGTAGAATTGTATATCCCCATAATCTGTAACATGTGCGCAAGAAGATGGGGTAATCCAAACAATACAGGTACTTGCATGTATGTTAAGCCAAAAATACCATTTCGGGCAGATAAAATTATTACCGCCCGGTGGGAATCTGAAGGAAGAGTCTGAAAATTCGGCTCTTTAACTCTGACACCGCGTCCCAGTGCTTTGCGACACTGTTTGAGGTGGTGTAGGGGTGAATTCAGGTCGGGAGCGGGCGCTGTCCATCACTGCTCCGCTGAGCACAGCAGTGATGACATCAGCATGACGCAGATACACCATGTCACGCTGACACGTAGCAACGTCCCTCCCCTTCAGTTAAAGGGGTGGGACGCTGCAAATGGCGCCCACTGGTCCACCAGAGAAAGGTTCGGCCAGGCCAGTGGCCCGGCACCCAAGAGGGGGTATGGGACTGCCTGTTGGTGGCCCAGCTGAACCCACGGCTGCCATTGTCAGCGGCAATTAAAAGAAAATGGTGGCCGTGGCAATGTGCCTTCCCCTTAAAGGGCAGCCATATCACCCAGCCACTGGCAGCTTCCCGCCTTGTGAAGCTGTCAGTAGCACTGACTGGCGGCAGCCACGCTCTTGCGGGGCAATTTCTACCACGGGGTGGAAAAGGGGTCAGCGCATGGCTAACAAGAGGTTGGAGCGCCGGGCGGGGCGGATAGTCGGGACACTGTGGAAGCCCCCCGGCCTGGAGGCAATTGCGGTTGTATCACACCCTCTGCCTGCCTCCAGTCGGTAAGGCCTCTTCGAGGCAGGCGGTAACGGGCCTTTAAAAAAAGGGCAATTTTGACCCTCAAATATTCAATTCGACTCAGCCTTCTCCTAAGTTCCCCACCATCATAGATGCCACTTTGTTTCACTCCACATGACATGAGAGAACACAATGAACTTGTTGGAGACCAGCAATTACAGTTCCAGGACAGCACTGCTGGGATTCCTAAGACAATACCTTTAGTCCAACCACCTTCTGCTATTTTATCAATAATTTGCCCTCTGTCAGAAATGGGGCTGTTCACTGAAAACTCTACAATGTTCAACTCGAATAATAAAGCAGTCTATGCTAGCCTTATATGAGGTAATATTTGCCCCATGTAAGTGCTAGACATTGACCAACAAGAAAAAAACCCAACCACCTCCTCTGACCTTCAATGGCATTACCATTGCCGAGTCCTCTAACTTCAATATCTTATGTGCCACAATTGACCAGAAGCTTAACTGCACCAACCATATAAGTACCATGGCTACACGTGACTCACCTACTAACCCCTCCAAGCTGCTCAATCATCAAGTCAATTACAATGACAAAGTGATATTGTGGATCTATTACTGGAAGGAGAATAATGAAGCATTCATCCTAATTCATATTTCTTCTCATTATCACCCCGGTGACTCATTTTTAAAGGGAATTTTTGTAGCCGAAGAAAAATCATTTAAAATACCCCTCGAGGTAATCCAATGCCATTATTTGTTATGGTTACATGATTACCAGGTACCAATAAAAAATAAGTTGATTCAGTCATATTCCCATGAGCACAATCTTGGCACTGCACTCAGAAAATAATCAACATTTATCACAGAAATGATTAAGACTATCATGTTCCAATGAGCATAACTCGCTGTACTGCACAGCGCTACAAAATTTATAATAAATGATAAACACATGGGCCAGAATTTTAACATTGCTATGTGTGCGGATTCAGAGGCACGTCGGCTGTAAAAATTATGAAAATAGGTCGCGCGTCGGGAACCCACCGTCCTCGTGCCTTTACCATGGGGGCGATTGCCAGCGTGCCACGGACTCGATCGACCCATTCTCTCAACAATTGCAGGCATTGCTGCTGCAGAAACTGTCAGAGCCTCGTGCAATTGTTGCTGCCCCTCCAAGATCACAGTCTTTCTCGATGGTCCCTGAGGCTCAGCGTCTGCATGCAACTCAGCGCTGCTTGGAGCGTCCTACACCCTCTGGCGAAGAATCTCCACTGCTCTTTCTCACTTGTGAATTGTGAGACACCAGGTGGCAACTCTACGCTGTGGCGCAAAGTACCCACCAAGGTGTGCGTATCTGCACTGATGCTTGGTGCGCGCGCTTGGGTCTGCTGACGGTGCTCCCTCAGGTTAAAGGTTCCTCTGAGGAGTCATTTTCCTCCTCCGTCTGGAAGTGTGGAGAGTGGGAGGGCAGTTGATGGACCTATGGGAGAGTAAAGAGATGAATTCAAAGTGTTATAATATGAATGGATAACATTACCATTATGCACATGATGACTATTCAGTGGCTGTTGACATCAGTCATCATATGGGTGTCTGTTGCATGCCATGTGGCTGTATGAGATGTGATTCTATCACTTGGTTGCTGGGATGTGCCCCTCTCCATCTCCCATCGCCAGCATCTCTCAACCTCCTGAAATTTCCAAAGCCGTCTCCTCTGCTGCTGTGATATGTGCAATTACTGGAAGGCCACCTCCGGTTCGTTCCTTTTCCTTGCTGTTGTGGGCTCTCTTCTCCTACAAGGAAGGAAAGAAGAGAAGTTTGAGTGAGAATGATGGAATGAGTATAAGGAATGGATGGGTCACATCTGTAGAGAGTGACTCTGAGGGAGTGGGCTGCCAATGCCAAATGGCCTCTTGTGTGGTGTTACTTGCTATGATGAGGATGAGGGTGAGGGGTGGTTAATCAGATGGGGATGTGAGTATGTACATAGAGAGAGAGGGATGGGTGGACGTACAAGGTATGTTGGTGTGAGGAATGATGTGCAGGAGTAGGCTTGGGAAGGCAGCGTGATGGGGATATGTTGATCGGCACTTCATGATGAGGGTGAGTGTGACATTGCACTTACCTTTCCTGACCACATGAGATCATTGAAGCACTTCCTGCACTGTATCTAGGTTCACATGCTTGCTGCTGACCTCCTTAACAATATCCAGCCTGGCTCGCTTTGTTGCTTGTGGAGGTCTCCTTTGCCTGTCAGCAGGGAAGAGGACATCCCTGTGTGCTCTGACAGCCTGCACAAGAGAATGCAAGGAAGAATCTGAGAATGTCATGGACAGGTACAATAAATAATCAAAAAGGCTAATGGAATGCTGGCCTTTATATCTAGAAGACTAGAATACATTGGGGTCGAAGTTATGTTACAGCCATACAAAGCCTTAGTTAGACCACACCTGCAGTGCTGTGCTCAGTTCTGGGCACCACACCTTAGGAAGGATATATTGGCCTTGGAGGGAGTGCAGCGCAGGTTTACCAAAATGATACCTGGACTCCAAGGGTTAAATGACGAGGTGAGATTACGCAAACTAGGATTGTATTCCCTGGAATTTAGAAGGTTAAAGAGTGAATTGATCGAAGTTTTCAAGATATTAAGTGGAACTGAGAGAGCAGATAAAGAAACAAATTCCACTGGTTGGGGATTCCAGGACTAGGGGACATAGCCTAAAAGGTGGAGCCAGGCCTTACAGGAATGAAGTTAAGAAACACGTCTATATGCAAACGGTGGTAGAAGTTTGGAACATTCTTCTGCAAATGGCAGTTGAGGCTAGGTCTTTCATTAATGGGGGGACGGGGGGATAGCACAGTGGTTATGTTATTGGACTAGTAATCCAAAGGTCTGGACTAATTATCCAGAGACATAAGATCAAACCCATGGCAGCTGGGGAATTTAAATTCAGTTAATTAAATAAAAATCTGGAATAATAAAAACAAAAGCTAGTATTAGTAATGGTGACCATGAAACTACCATATTGTCATAACAAACTATCTGGTTCACAAATGTCCTTTTAGGGAACAAAATCTGCCACCCTTACCTGGTTACCTGGTCTAGCCTACATGTGACTCCAGACCCATAGCAATGTGGTTGATTCTTAACTGCCCTCAACAGTTCAAGAAGGCAGCTCACTACCCCCAAGGACAATTTGAGACGGGCAATAAATGCTGACCTTGCCAATGACGCTCACATTCCATGAATGAATATATAAAGAACTTTAAAATCTGAAATTGATCGATTTTTGTTAACCAAAGACATTAAACGATATGGGACAAAGATGGGTAAATGGAGTTAGGTCACAGATCAACCATGAATGCTGGAACAGGCTCAAGGGGCTAAATGACCTACTCCTGGGCCCAAATTTGGCCCAACCATTTTTTCGGCGCACTCACGTGAGATGCACCAACTTCCTAGGATCAACACAGTGGCAAAAAGATGTTCCCCGGATTCTGGCTCCTCTGTCGACTCTCCCGGGGCTTGGTGTGGCGTGGTAAGTGCATTGGGGAGTGGAGCTAGGGCTTTGCGCCAAAAAGAGTGCTGGCAACTGTTCGCATGCACAACAGAGCTTTTGCGCATGCGCAGTAGCTCCTCCCATGATGATGATGATGCATGCTGCAGCATGGGACATGATGCGTCCTGCCCCTACCCTGGGCTGAATGGCCTGCTGCACAGGCCGGCCCGCTGCATTCCTGCGCTGAGGATATAAGAAACAGATTGGTGCGGGGAGACTTTGATCTTTTGGGGGGGGTGGAGGTCGGGGGGGGAAGAAGAAGAGTTTTGATCCGGGGAGGAGGAGAGAGGAGAGTTTTGATGGGGGGGTGGAAGTGAGGAGAGTTTTGATGGGGGAGGAAGAGAGGAGAGTTTTGATGTGGGGGTGGGAGGAAGAGAGGAGAGTTTTGATGGGGGGGGGGAGAGGAAAGTTTTGATGGGGGGGGAGGGGGAGTGTGTGATAACTGTGTAGCCAGTTATTTTAATGAGCTTACTCAAGACTTTCCTTAACCCTGTTGATCAAAATATTTTCCCACAAGCAGGAGGTACTTCTATTTTTTATTTGGATATTTTGAAAAAATTATGTAAATATGTTTTGTCTCTTTACTTCTTTTATTTTTGTAGTTTACGCTTCCATGAATGCTTCTGTTGTATAGTAAATTAACTTCGCAAAGTTTGTCAGTCCTGTATAGCTGTTTGATCCTATTCACATTCTTTAGTCAAGTCATTAAGTACCTACCTGCGCTGATTTCTTAACTCTCCGCAAGGGTTTTCTGTGCAGCCACATACACTGGCTTAAGTTAGTTTGGAGCAATTATAAGCTGTCCAAACTGGCTTAAATGGCCAAAACGGCCATAGGTGGCTGGTAACGCCCCCTTTTGAACAAAACTAAACTAAGCTAAAAAAATCCTAACTAACTCACTTACACTGGCGCAAATTGAATGTGCAAAATGGGGATTTTTAAGATACTCCAGAAAAATCAAGTTGCTCCAAAAAAAACGGAGTAACTCCTGGGCAATTTTGGGCCCTAGGTTCCTATGTTCTTATATTCCTGCATGCTAACAGTAGAAAATATGAATGGTATAACATCAGTCTGTTTGAAGTATCATTTCATCTAATTTTATGCACAAAAGATATTTCTAATAAATGTATTTATAGCATGGCAACATGTAAAAAGATCCCTCTTTTATAATGAGGATTTGGTAGGGGTTTTATGACTGTTAGGCCTATAATTTGAGAACATTTTACAATACAGCTATTACCAAGTTACTAAACCATTCTTCAATTTGCATAAC
Organism: Pristiophorus japonicus; assembly: GCF_044704955.1. Classification (NCBI taxonomy): domain Eukaryota; kingdom Metazoa; phylum Chordata; class Chondrichthyes; family Pristiophoridae; genus Pristiophorus; species Pristiophorus japonicus. The sequence goes on along the minus strand of NC_091980.1, from coordinate 98,734,273 downwards.
TCCTAGTGCATGAATCGGTTATTTTATTTATACTCTTTAATTAGAATGATTTTTCTTTCATTACAGAAAGATAGTGCTATTTTGAGAAAACAAATTTCAGACCTGTTCCAAGAAATTAGAATGCTGTTGACCAAGCAAGAAAAGCAAATTTTGGACACGGTTATAACAGAAAAAAACATAAATCTTTCAAAAGTCTTAAAGAAAATACAAGAATTAGAAATTAAACGAGAAGTTATTACTCACCTTATTCAGGAAGTGCAAGACCTGAAAAATCAAAAAGACCCACTGTTCTTTATTAAGGTAATAGATTAAACTTTACTCATTTTAATAATTGCATTGATAAATTGCATTTAGTATGCTGTTTGAAGTTTTCCATTGGAAAGTTTTTCATTTTTAAATACTTACTTAGCAATATCCTCTTCAGCAGAAACCTGGAGTACAGTTTTGATCTCCTTACCTAAGGGAAGATATACTTGCCATAGAAGGAGTGCAACAAAGGTTCACTAGACAGATTCAAGGGATTAGAAGATTGTCATACTGTGATATCTTAGACCCAGCTACATAAACACACACACTATAAGATGGCTCCTAACAGAACTGTGATCACATGACCTTGCCACATGACCTTTTATTGTTATTACATCAGTAGTTGTTATTATATCAGTAGTCCACTAGGTAGAGCTCTATTACACTTCTCCCTCCTTGTTGAAGAAGTTAATCATAACAAAATAATCATTATACATAACTTGCATGGTATACACAACAAAAGATATTAACTTATTTTTCTATATTTATAAATCAAACATTACCACTGTTTTTCTATTTCAAAGAGGGTACCTTCGTTCTTGAACAGAACTTTCCAATCTGGTGGTAAGACTTAGATTCATTCTTGGTTGAGCCTGAGGGGAGTTTTTCTCCAAGGGCCGACCTTGATCTACATTTGGACTCTCTACACCTTCAGACTGTTTGTGTGCCTGATTCGGACTCAGACTTAAATTGTGACTTTCTCTTGGACTTGTTTCTAGTACATCTGATGTAGGATTTGCTACTGATACTCTACTTGCAACAAGACTATCGGACTTATCAGAATAAATTGAATCATCTCAACTTTCAACTCCTTCCACATCTGTAGGTAAAATATAATCAATGTGAACAAACCTAACCTTTCCATGATCAAACATCTTGATCAAATATATGTGAGGGCTACATATCTTCACTACTCTTCCTGGTAACTACTTTAACCATTTATGGTGATGGTTCTTCACTCTAACCTTCTGATTCAATTTCACACTTCTCTCTCTTATTCTCCCTCTATCATGATTCTCTTTCTGCCTTGATTGTTTCTCTTCTACTGACTGTGCCAAGTTTGGCTTTAACAACGAGAAACTGGTTTGTGGCTGTCGTTTGAGAAACAAGTCTGCCAGTGTTCTACTAGTAGTGTTATGAAGAGTATTCCGATAAGTTCCGATAAGTAATCAGAAAATTTACCAGTTTGTGTTTCAAGGATAACTGCCATTTCTTTGGATTTGGATCCAACATTTTCTTGATGAGGGCATGTTTTACAATTTGTACTGTGCGCTCTGCTATACCATTTGTAGCAGGGTGGTACGGTGGAACTTTGGTATATTTCACATAGTTTCTGCCCATGAACTGTGTGAACTCTTCTGAACAAAATTGCGGCTCATAATCAGACACAATTTCTTTTGGGAGACCATATGAAGAAAACAATCTTCACAAATTGATTATTTTGCATATCGGAAACACTTCTACCCACTTCGAATGACTGTCTATCACTATGAACAATTGCTGTCCTTCAAGCTCAGCAAAATCTACATGTAACCTTTGCCACACCCTGGGAGGCCATTTCCATGGCTGTAATGGTACTGATAGTGGTTTCTTGCTCACCGATTGATATGTTATACACTGACTAATGATGTACTCTATATATTTATCTAGACCTGGCCACCATAAGTAACTGCATGCAAAACTCTTGGTCACACACATTCCCAGGTGCTGGTCATGAAGATCTCCTAACAATTTGGACCTGAACTTATTTGGAATAAATACTCTTGCATCCCACATAATACAATCTTTATCACTGACAATTCATTCCTATTGACGAAGTATGGATGAATATCTTCCTCTGGCACCTGGTTTGGCAAGCCATTTCCTATTCAATCATATCCCTTTGACATAACTGGGTCACGATTGATTGTCCTACCAATCTGTTCAGCTGTGACTGGCAGCTCATCAACGTATGAAAAATAGAACACTTCTTCCCTATTGGGTGTAACTTTTGATATGGATGGCAAGCTGGACACAGCATCAGCATTATTGTGATCAGCTGATAGTCTGTACTCAATGTCATACGTATATGCTGACAAAATCAAAGCCTATCTCTGCATTCGGTTTACGGTTACTTTATAATCACCACACAATCTTACCTTGCCATCTGACTTAGGTACAACAGCAGTGCGTGTAGCCCAATTACTTAGATCTACCTTAGAGATAACGTTCTCAGTTTCTAATCTTTTGAATTCCTGTTCAACATTCTCCTTGAGTGCGTCTGGTACAGGACGTGGCTTGCAGTAAACTGGTCTTGCGTCCTTCTGCACTCTGACACTCACCTTGAAGTCTTGGATCAGACTACCTGTTCATGGATCACTGTCGGATACTGCTTGATGACATCACCTTTCAATGCAAATTTCGTATCCACACAAAAAATATCATTCCAATCCAGCTTCAGTGATCCCAACCAATTTCTACCTTTCAAGGCAGGCTTGTCTCCTACCCTACTATGAGAGGCAAGTTGTGAAACTGATCCTTGTATTTCACCAGTCTGGTGATACTTCCTACAACAGGGATTTGCATTTCTGAGTAGCCTTGCAGCTCTATATTTAATTTTTTCAGTAGAAAATCACGCAACTTGTCGAGCTATAGTGATTCTTGTACTACCATCATGGATGCACCAGTGTCGATTTCCATGGGATCGTGGTTCCTGCAACATCCACTTGGATGACAATACTTCGCAAATCACTGTTAGATACCTTCGTGCTCCTAACATGTGTATCTCCAGAACCTCCTCATCCTGTTGCTTCTCTTCAGTGCTATGTATAGTGTCTGGCAATTTCTACTTCTAGCATTGAAAGTCGGTTTACTCTTCAGTCGGCACGCCTTCACAAGATGCCCAGTTTACTTGCAGCTTAAACACTCTGCCTTCACATATGGACAGTTTTGAGTAATGTGTTGTCCCAGGCATTGACAGCATGACTTCAATGCGCTGTTACCTTGACCAGTTGCTGAGGCCCTGGGGACCAACTGCCTTTTACTTTTAGCCTGCAGCCATATCACCTCAGTTATTTGATGACTGGAAATGGCGCAACATTGGGAGTATTGGTTAGCTATATCCATCGACATAACTGTCTGACAAGCTAAATCAAATGTCAAGTTAGGGATTGTGAATGATTTCCTTCAGATTCCTTTATCTTTCAACCCACAAACAAAGCGGTCAAGCAATGCTCGGTCCTGAATGTTTCCGAAATGACAGTGAATGAATAGCTTTTTTAAAGCTACAATGTACTCACTGATATGTTCATCATTTAATTGATTTTATGTTCCAAAATGATAACTCACAGCAATTTCCAGGGGCCCAGGACTGTAGTGCTGTTCTAACTTGGTTAAAATCTGCATCAGTGGCATGTCCTTTGGCTTGATGGGAACAAATACATTTTTCACGGTTTCATACACCTTGGGTCCTGCTTCTGTCAAGAAAATAGCTCCATTTCTTTCTAAAACCACCTGTTTACGGTTTACATCATCGGGGACTTCGATGATACTATTTGCGGTGAAAAACATTTCTAGCTGCTCCATGTATGCTCTGAAAGTCTCTTGGTCACCAAGGAACTCAGTGAAGTGCCCTATTATTACCATAGAAATGGCCATCTGGACTCTGGCAATGTTGATAATTCAGCCAAGTGTGCTTGAAATTTACTGGATTTTTACCTGTTCTGCAAAACAAAGACCCTGTCAAAGTCTCTCTGTCAGTTGGCAGGATTATCCACCAATAAAAATATCAGCTTAGGGAATCCAAAAATCGCATCCTCATGGCCAATCTGTGATATCTTTGACACAGTTACACAAGCACATACTCTCCTAACAGAACTGTGATCACATGACATTGCCGCATGACCTTTTATTCTTTTATTGTTATTACACCAGCAGTTATTACATCCGTAGTCCACTAGGTAAAGCTCTATTACACATACGAGGAGAGATTTCTTGGACTAGGCCTATATTTCCTATACTTTAGAAGAATGACAGATGATCTCATTGAAACATATAAAATTCTTAAGGGGTTTGACAGGGTAGATGTTGAGAGGATGTTTCCTCTGGCTGGAAAGTCTAGAACTAGGGGTCACAGTCTCAGAAGAAGGGGTCGGCGGACTAAGATGAGAAGGGTTGGGAATCTTTAGATTTCTCTACTCCAGAGGGCTGTGGATGTTCAGTCGTTGAGTATATTCAAGACAGAGATCGATAGAATTTTGGATACTAATGGAATCAAGGGAAATGGGGATAGTGCGAGAAAATGTAGTTGAGGAGAAGATCAGTCATGATTTTATTAAATGGCAAAGCAGGTGCGATGGGCAAAATGGCCTACTCTTGCTCCAATTTCTCATGTTCTTACACAGGTTGGTTAAACAAGAATTATATGAATTGATATACCGTTCACCTGTATACAGTGATGACTGTGTAAAGTGCATACAGAGCAAAACTGAGAAACTCTTTGTGACCCTCAGTTCCTCTTTCCTTCTACAACCCTCAGGCTTTTAAAACCCAACTTTCTCTTACCTAATCACTGTTGCCTAATTTATCTTGTCTTCAACTATTCATTTGGTTTCACAATTTAAAAAATTCCAATTGGTGTGCAACATCCTCAATGTATACTGATGGTAGTGGATTATTTCAGGCTTGTAGAAATTCGCAGTTTACAAATGACATAGGCATAACTTCATTTATATGTTCAAAGTTCAAAATTAGAATCTGACAATCATTTTTAGAAATATAAAGTAGGGAAGGCAGTGCTGTGTGTTAAAGCAGCAACCTGTGGCTTCTGAAATTGTGAGTCTCGGTGTGTGGAGGGTGGTGGGGCTGGTGGGGTGGTGGGGGTGCAGGTATGTTCCGTGCTAAGCTGAGTTCTTGATGTCAGCTGCACTGCCGCAGAGAGGCACAAAATGGAGACCTTGAGGGAAGGAAAATCCCATGGGAAATCTCCACTAGAACATTCTCATATGCTGATTCACTGTGTACCTTCAAGAGAGAACTGGACTGCTTCATGGTGGGGCAGAGATTGCATTGTACATAAGAGGTAGGTGCAAATTAATATAAATCATGGTCAATCTCCTGGATTGCTTTTGACCGCCTAGAGGGATCGGAGAGGAATTATCCACATTCCGCTAACTGGCCTTGGGTTTTTATTTTGGCTTTTTGCCTTTCCAAGGAGACAACTTGGTACCTAGAGGGTAGGAAGTCTCTTGATCTGATGCATAACACATCACAACTATATGAGACAGGACAAATTGACCACCTGTACGGCATTTTTGTAATGTTTGTATATCCTTACTTGCCAATGGCTATGGAATAGCACTAGGGAGTAGGCCGCTTGCATCTGCTTCTGGGAAACTGATGGGATCAATAAGGACAAAGATGGATAATCTCTCCTCTCTTGTCTAATCCTGGATAATCTCTCTCATCTCTCCTGTCTTCCAACCTATTTACAGACCTTCCCTTTTGTTCTTTCTTCCCCTTCCCCTTTCAGTGCTTATTAAGAATCTGATCTTTCCGAACACTCTCCAGTTCTGACGAAGGGTCATTGATTCGAAACGTTAACTCTGCTTCCTCTCCACAGATGCTGCCTGACCTGCTGAGATTTCCAGCATTTTCTGTTTTTATTTTGGATAAAAAAATGGATTGTATGTTCTCTTTGGAGGATATGTTATCCAAAGGAAAAAAACAGGTTCACATTCTGTATCTCTGAAAATTTGCAGTCTGTGCAGTCCTATTGCGGTAGCATTTTCACATAAGTCTCATAATATTTTCACTGCTTTAAAATAGTACGGACATGAATTTTTAAAACAATATTTATGTACATACCATAAATTAATTTATCTATGAAGTACTCAATTTCTATAACTTTGGTGCTATATAATATGAAAGATGTAAAGTAATCTATCATGTGGGCTTTAACTACATTTAAATATTTGATTTATTTTCCAGGATTTCAAATCTACTTATGAAAGGTAGGATTTTAGCTAACATTAGATAGCACCGTCAAAAGGGCCGATTTTAACTCAGCCCATTAAGTGGAAACAGGGCGGTGACAGAGTTAAAATTGCTTTGGGGAACGTACCTCTGTATTCTGGCTCTGCTGCCATATTTACTGGGACCTTCTGCTGGCCAGCTTATGTGCCTGCCTGAATCAGACTGGTGCCTCTTTCCTCTATGCAAATATAGGACCCCAATGCAATTTTGAAGGACAACTGGGTAGAGCATATGCTGTGCCCATGCACACGGTCCCATAGTTGTACCTTGAGATGAAGAGGAAGTAATAAATTATTTTTATGGGGCAAGAGGAGCAGGAGTGATCCTCGAGCACCCGAAGAAGAATATGGGCAGGTATTCACGCCCCTTCATCCCCCCCACCCTCCCCCAATTCACAATCAGTCTCCTTCCAACTTAGCTCCCGCCAATTGGGTCAGACTGTGGCCACCTGATAGTGCCGGTCAGGAGTGGCGAGTTGTAGCGGGATGCCCTTTTGGGTTGTAGCTTGACTTTAGCATGGTCATGAGGCCTGGCTCTCAAAATGGACTGGGTCTCCTGCCAGCCAATCCCCAAGAATTAATGTGACACAGAACTGTTCCACTTACTGGATTTGATAGAAAACAATTTTTTTTTAAGTGTAAAAAGTACTGAAAAATGAGTTAGTTGAAAAATATATATAATGGAGACATTGGAAACTAGATTGCCAGATCATCTAGTTGATTCGGTAATGAATCTGAATTTTGTTGGTACATTAAAAAAATCTTTACCTGACTCACTTGGTGTGAACCTTTGTGCCAAAAACTAAACATTTTGTTTTGTAGCCATCCTGACAAGTTGTTCAGGGAAACAATCTTTTATTAAATTAGATTTATAATGTTCATTTTCCAAATGGCATATTTAATCGTTCCCACGCCTTTTATCTGTGTGGGAAAGAGAAGGGATGGAACAACTGTGCATAATTTTTGTCACAGTAACATTATGTATAAGTGATGTAATACACTTCCTATGATCTATATTAATTAGGTGGCTTTGTGAATAAATAGGAAAACAATTTGTTGCTTCTTTGTGAAGTTCCCAATTGACATAAAAATTAATTTACATTTTTAAAAGAACATTTGAAATTTACTTGACTGTATTACACTCAGAAAAACAGCCTGTATTTTTGAGATTGAGGAAAAGGTGATGTTAATTAGAAATATTCGGTTTTATTCTAATCGCTGCAAAACAATTTCAGGATTTCGAACAACAATACTGAAGTAGAAAAACTGAAGGTGTCTTGGAAGAAGCTCGATGTAACCACAATATCAACCATCAAGCAGGAGACTAAGCGAATCTTTGAGATGTTAAACACATTAATTTTTGACCACCCTGGTAAGTACTTGGCACTGGGTCGATCAAGTCTATTGAGGTAAATACATATTTTATAAGAAGTGGGGAATGGTTTATCACTGTGTGAGAAATAAAAGTATATTTTAATAATTATAATTTATGGTGTCTTATATATGTATCACTGGTAATCAATGTGAATTGGATTGAAATTTAAGGAGGGAGATTGGCCTAGAAATTCATTACAAAGGGATCTGCATAGATTATAAAATAGTTTGAAATAAGAAGAATTGATATAAAAAATTTAATACAAAGGAACAAAAAAGCTGCAATGCAGTTACATTAATTGATATTCAGCAAGCAGTAACTAATGAATATGTAAAATAGGAAAGATGTATACAGTGAAAAGCAATCCAAGGAAAACATGTTTTTGTGCATTTAAATCATAGACAAATGATTTAGAGAACGGGTTAGAGAATGAGGAAAAGGTAAATGTTTATTGATAAGTTAATAACAACAATAACTTGCATTTATATAGCACCTTTAATGTAGTAAAATGTCCCTAGGTGTTTCACAGGAGTATTATAAGACAATAGATAAATACGCTTGAGTAGGGAGAAATTCAACTTATATAGCTGACAATACATTACAGTCATCTGAAACATAATGGGGATGGGGGAAAGTAACAGAAGTCATTTATAGGTTATGAAATGTTAAGTAGAGTTGAGGATTTGGAGAATGATGAATTGAAGGAAATAGCTGTCACTCATGTGGAGGATGACTAAGAGATAGCGGACATCAGCGATGAGACAAAGAAAAGTTCTAGGTGACAGGATATCCAAATTGGCTAATAAAAGACAAGTAATTATGGTATGGAAGTTCCATTATTAGATATGTGAAATTAAGTATATTTGAAGAATAAGTTTAATCATGTGTTCTATTGAGGCTTAAATGATATTTGAGACAGGGTGGAAAAGAAGTCGGATAAAGAGCCTGTAGTTGTATGTAATGTGACCCCTGGAATAGGCAGTAAGCATTCAGCAATCCTAAAGAGAAAATGCAAGAACAGAACCATGAAGTTAGCACCAGTATCCTATTTAAACACAGGGAGAAGCATTAAATGAAGGAGAGTAATTAAAAAAAATTACATCAGGGAATGTAGTTATATTCAAATCAATAAACAATTATCTGATAATAAAGATCTTTAACATTAAAAGAGAAAGGAAGGCTAAGGGAAGTACTTCATATTCAAAATAATTGGTCATGTTTACTCAAAACATTTTTGAGGAACTAGCGTTGATCTCATAGAGACTGACAATGTGGGGAAGAAATTTAAGTAGTGCTGGAAACTTAGGCAAAATGGTCATCATACCTGGAAAGCGCACCTCAAAGTGTCAGCCCAAGACACACTGGAAATTGCGATTTGGGCCTAATCTCCATAAAACTGGCGATCTGCGAATGCCAACCGACATCCCAATGCAGCTCGGGGTCGGGACCTTGGGAAATTCATCCAGTTGTGATACCAAGCCGGCCCGCAGGTAAATCCTGGATGAGGGGGTGGGGGGTGGTGATGAACCGGGGCAGGCGAGCCAATAGCGGTCCATCGTAATTTTATGAAGCCAGGTGGCGCATTCCTGTTCCTTCTGGCTGCACAGAAATGAAAATGCAAATAAGTTAACTTACCTTTTTTTGGACAGCCTCAGATGGCTCATTTGAAGACTGCCTGGTTAGATTGCTGCAGACCCGGAAAAACTGAGTGGAGCAGACTTCACCCAGTTGATAAATTTTGAATGAGGGCCTAGAATGGGGATAGGACCCTGATTTGCACAATTAATGCGCCTAATACCTGGTTCAGGTAGGTGCTCTGGACACTGGAAGTCACCAGAATCCAATATGGCAGCACTTCCGGGGGGAGATCAGGCATGAGAAATTGTGACCGAGATAGGTCTCCTCCATTACAAATTTTTCACACAAAAAACAGGCACAACAGGACCAATTTCTCCTCTATGGCTCTCCACTTCCTCTTTAGCTGGCTCCATTGATGTATATCATGGGGATGGTCTATAGGCAGCATAGAGCAGCTCCATTGGTTTCTTTAAGAACCAATAATCATCCCGGTCTTGGGACCAACTCTGCAAAAGCCACCAGAGACTAAAGGCAATATTTTTACCTTTGCGTGTGGATGGCAGCGGGTGGGTGGGGGTTGGCTGGGCTGGGGGGGGGAATTGGGGATGGTGGGGTAGGGGGGAAGCCACTGCAATTGAATCAGACATCAGACTTCTGGTTTTCCCGGCCAATTAACTGGAGCGGGTTCGATGACATAACGGATGACTCTACTGTCATGCATCTTACATTATTATATATAACTGTATCCTAACATACTATACATGATGGTAATAAGATATGACCTGTAACCACCAGCATACCTTACCACCAGGGGTACACTTGCAAGAGACAGGTATATAAGGACAGGTCTCAGGCAAGTGCAGCATTCCAGAGCTGTGAAATAAAGGTGCAGGTCCAGAGTGACCTTGACTTCACTCCATGCCTCGTGTGAATCTGTACTGAGGGGACAGGACTTTACAGTGGCGACGAGGGTGGGATGAAAAGTACAATGCTGGAGACAATTGGGAGGACTTTACAGAAAGGCTCCAGCAAAGCTTTGTAACCAAAGACTGGTTAGGAGACGACAAAGCAGACAAGAGAAGAGCCCATCTCTTGACCAGCTGTGGCTCAAACATACGCTTTAATGAAGGATCTGCTGGCACCCGAGAAACCAGCAAGCAAGTCGGTTGAAGAATTGAGCACACTGGTAAGAGATCACCTGAAGCCAGCGAGCAGCCTACACATGGCCAGACACAGGTTCTACAACTACAGACGCTGTGTGGGCCAGAGCATACCCGACTTCATGGCGGAACTTCGGAGGTTGGCTAGTTTATGTGAGTTCTCCGATGAACTGAGGAGAGAAATGCTGAGAGACTTTTTCATTGAAGGAATAGACCACGCAGGCATATTCTGAAAGCTCATAGAGACCAAGAACCTGACCTTAGAGGCAGCAGCACTGGTTGCACAGACATTCTTGATAGGGGAAGAAGAAACGAGGCTGATTTACAATGCAGGTATGACAACTAACGAAATATCGGAACAAGAAGTTCACAGCATTAAACAAGCTGCTACCCCCACACACAGACAAAACCGGGAGAACAGGCTCTCGACAGCAGGCAGTGGTGCCAGTTGATCGTTCACACCTCATCAACCCACAATGCGAGCAATCAACTACAAACTGAGAGAAGCTCAAGAAAGATCAGCCAGAAGCAGTCTGTACTGGAGGTGTGGGGGTGGGCACTCGTCAAGGGGATGCCAATTTCAGCCGGCTGTTTGCAGGAACTGTGAATGTACAGGGCATTTGGCCCGCATGTGCAAAAAAACGGCAGCTCGGCTGGTATATGAATCGGATGGGTCGGAAAGCAGACCAGAAGACAGTGGGGACAGTACCAGGGACACCGATGTACAGCGGGTCAACACGATCAATGGCCGCTGCTCCTACAACAGGACGCGTCCTATAATGATGAGGGTCCTACTCAACGGGATAACTGTCAACATATGGAGCTGGATACGGGATCGAGTCAATCTTTCATGGGCGCTCAACAATTTGAACAAGTGTGGCCGCATAAAAGAGACAGACCAAAACTCACAAGGGTCAACACCAAACTAAGGACCTATACCAAAGAAATCGTACCACTGCTGGGGAGAAGCTGGCTGGCAAAACTAAACTGGAAATGGGATGATGTCCATGCCATGTCATTAGAGGAATGGACCTCCTGCTCAACAGTTATAAAGCGATTTGAACATCTCTTTCAGCCAGGTGTGTGCACTTTCAAAGGGGCCAAAGTCAAAATCTACATCACACAGGATGCAAGACCGGTCCATCACAAGGCTGTACCCTATGTGATGAGGGAAAAGATTGAACACGAACTAGACAGGCTTCTGCGGGAAGGCATTATATCACCTGTGGAATTTAGCGACTGGGCAAGTCCCATCGTCCCAGTCATGAAGCCTGATGGATCCGTACGAATCTGTGGGGACTACAAATCTACCATAAACAGAGTCTCCCTACAGGACCAGTACCCGCTGCCCAGAGAGGAGGACTTATTTGCCACATTGGCTGGAGGTAACCTTTTCTCAAAATTAGACCTCACATCTGCGTATATTACGCAAGAATTGACCGAGGAATCCAAGCTACTCACCACCATCAACACACATCGAGGCCTTTTCATGTACAATCAATGCCCATTCGGCATCAGGTCGGCAGCTGCCATATTCCAGCGCAACATGGAGAGTCTGCTCAAGTCCATCCCGGGGACGGTTGTATTTCAAGACGACATACTTATCACGGGCAGGGATACCGACTCCCACCTCCGTAATTTGGAGGAAGTACTAAAGCGGTTGGATCGGGTATGCCTACGAGTCAAGAAATCCAAATGCCTGTTTCTCGCACCCGAGGTTGAATTTTTGGGCAGAAGGATTGCTGCTGATGGAATTCGCCCAACCGAGTCCAAAACAGAAGCAATTCGCCTGGCACCCAGGCCCCGGAATGTCTCAGAACTGTGCGCCTTTCTCGGGCTACTCAATTATTTTGGGAACTTTATGCAGAACTTAAGCACGCTGCTGGAGCCTCTCCACGTGCCACTCAGGAAGGGGTGCGATTGGTTTGGGGGGGACGCCCAGGAACACGCCTTCAATAAGGCACGCAACCTTCTGTGTTCCAACAGTGTTTTGACTTTCTTTGGCCCAGGTAAAAAGCTAGTTCTCACATGCGATGCGTCAGTGTATGGGGTTGGGTGTGTTTTGCAACATGTCAATAGTGCGGGCAAATTACAACCCATAGCTTATGCCTCCAGGTCACTTTCGCGGGCGGAGCACGGGTACGGAATGGGAGAGAAGGAGGCGCTCACGTTCGTGTACGGTGTCAAAAAGATGCACCAATACCTTTTTCGGGGCCAAGTTCGCGTTAGAAACCGACCACAAGCCCCTCACGTCCCTACTATCTTAGAGCAAGGCAATAAATGCCAAAGCCTCAGCGCGAATTCAACGGTGGGCACTCATGCTGGCGTCCTACGACTATACCATAAGGCACAGACCAGGCACAGACAACTGTGCCGACGCGCTCAGCAGGCTACCCCTGGCGACCACGGAAGGGTCTGATGAATAGGACTGTGAGATAGTCATGGAAATCAATGCCTTTGAGTCCACAGGTTCGCCCATGATGGCTCGCCAAATCAGAGCCTGGACAGCCAGCGACCCCACGTTATCCTTAGTAAAAAGATGTGTCCTAACCGGTGACTGGGCAGAGGCTCGCGATGCCTGCCCCGAGGAATTAAAACCCTTTCACAGGCGCATGCATGAGCTATCACTACAAGCAGACTGCCTGATGTGGGGCAGCCGAGTAGTCATGCCTCTGCGAGGCAGAGAGACATTTGTCCAGGAGCTCCACTGCGAGCACCCGGGGATCGTTCTCATGAAGGCCATAGCCAGATCCCACATCTAGTGGCCTGGTATTGACGCGGACTTGGAGCTCTGCATCCGAAGGTGCACCATTTGTGCCCAACTCAGAAATGCCTCCAGGGAGGCTCCCCTGAGCCCCTGGCCCTGGCCACCAAACCGTGGTCGCGGGCGCACATAGACTATGCGGGCCCATTCATGGGCAAAATGTTCCTCGTAGTTGTAGATGCATTTTCAAAATGGATCGAATGCACCATTTTAAACTCTAGCACAACATCCACCACTGTGGAGAGCCTCGCAACCATGTTTGCAACGCACGGAATCCCTGACATATTGGTCAGTGACAATGGTCCGTGCTTCACCAGCGCAAAATTCCAAGATTTTATAATTGACCACGGCATAAATCACGTCAAGACGGCACCGTTCAAGCCGGCCTCCAACGGCCAGGCGGAGAGAGCATTGCAAATCATTAAACAAGGCATGCTTAAAATCCAAGGTCCCACGCTGCAGGGTCGCCTGTCACGACTGTTGCTGGCATACAGATCTCGTCCGCACTCATTGACTGGGATCCCCCCCGCGCAACTGTTGATGAAAAGGACTTTAAAAACAAGGCTCTCATTAATCCTCCCAGACATGCACGAAATCGTTGAGGCAAAGTGCCTTAAGCTGACTGAGTACCATGACAGAAATTCGAGGGGGAGATGGAATGAGATGGGGTCAAAGTGTTTGTACTAAACTATGGCAGGGGTCCCAAATGGCTTGCAGGGACAGTAACGGGCAAGGAAGGAAACAGGCTACTGGTAGTACAAATGGACAATGGCAAAACCTGCCGAAGGCATATAGACCAAGTCAAAAGCAGATTTACCAACAACACTGCGAAACCAGAGGCAGACTACAATGTGGAACTCGCACCATGCCTGGTGGACAGACAGAGGGAACAACCTGAGGAAAGGGCAATCCCAACAGACAGCCCAGGCGAGTCAACAACAATCACACCAATCGAAACAGACAGCCCAGGCGAGATACCAGCAACCACACCCAAAGAAAAACAGACACCAAGGCAAACAACTGAACCACAACTCAGATGCTCCACGCGAGAGCGTAGACCACCTGAGAGACTGAACCTATAAAGACAATAAGACCTTGGAGGAGGGTGATATCATGTATCTTACATTATTATGTATAACTGTATCCTAACATGCTATACATGACGGTAATAAGATATGACCTGTAACCACCAGCATATTTTACCACCAGGGGTGCACTTGCAAGAGACAGGTATATAAGGACAGGTCTCAGGCAAGTGCAGCATTCCAGAGCTGTTAAATAAAGGTGCAGATCCAGAGTGACCTTGACTTCACTACATGCCTCGTGTGAATCTGTACTGAGGGGACAGGACTTTACATCTACTTTAGCTGAGCTATTTAAAGGAGCAAAGGACAGATGTCACTTGAAGGCTGGTGAAGGTGGAAGCCAGGTTGTGAGAGGTGAATTCGTTGTGTGCTAACAATTTGATAAAACTCAATCCTTAATTATGTCGGTTCAAAGGCAGAAAGCAGCCCCCAGATTTAGTGATGCCTCCTTGGAGCTATTACTCCAAGGATTCAGGGCCCACAGAGATATTCTCTTCCCTGTTGATGGGAGAAAGAGGCCAGCTGCTCAGATGAAAAATGCCTGGCTGGAGATTGCAGAAGAAGTGAGCAGGAGGAGTGTTGTTGATAGGGCATGGATCCAGTGTCGGAAATGCTTTAACAAGCACATGCGGTCAGGAAAGGTGAGCACAATACCACATTGCCCTATGTACAATGTGTGTGTCACCTCCAACTCCCTCACATTGCCTTCCCAGCCTTCTTCCGCACCTCACTCATCACACCAACCTACCTTTCAGGTGCACCCATCCCTCACTGTCTAGACCCATACTCACATCCCAATCTGACCATCCACCATTGACATTCACTCTCATCTTAGTACACTGTAATGCCTCTCCTCATAGTTAGTCTCCAAAGATGCTATCCATCCATCCCTTCCACTCATTCCATGACTCTCACTTAAAGGTCTCTTGTTTCCTTCCTTGTAGGAGAAGAGAGCACAGAATACCCAAGAGAGGCAGCGAGCCAGTGGTGGCCCATCAGTCATAGCCACACTGACTGCAGTAGAGGGGGAGGCCCTGGAGCTGAGTCACTTGGGGAGCTGCTGGCAGTGGGAGATGGAGAGAGGGGGACCTCCCAGCTACCTGGTGAGAGAATTAAATATCATACAGCCACATGGCATACAGCAGTCACTCATGTTGTTTTAATGTCAGCAACCAGTGAAATATCATCAAGTGCATAATGTTCACTTAAAACATTATTCTAACAGTTCTAATTCATGTTTTTACTATTCCACAGGCCCCTCAAGAGTCCCCTCCCCCAAAAGTCCAGCCAGAGGAGGAAAGCGACTCCTCAGAGGAGGTCGTGGAATCTGAGGGTGCACCGTCACAGGTCGGTACAGGGGGCATGCACACCAGTGCAGACAAACACACGTTGGTGGGACCAGTGAGTCAGATAGTTGTGTTGTCACCTGTTGTCTCCCAGATCACATGTGCGCCAGAGCAGAAGGTGCAGACAGGGACAACAGTGGAGAGTCCTCGTTGGAGGGTGCAGGACATTCCAAGCAGTGCTTGTTATGTATGTAACTATGTATTACTTGCCACCAGAGGGCACGACTGTTGGAGCCCTAATGGTCACCTGCACACATGTGCAGGGCCAGTATAAAAGGTTGGCTGCCATGTTGTTTAAACACACTGGAGTTGTAATAAAAAAGACTAAGGTCACACTAAGTTTAGCTCACAGTATTCAGCCTCGTGGAGTTCTTGTATATCTAACAATTGGCGACAAGTAACAGAATATGAACCTTTACGCAACCATGGCTACCATTGGAATATTGGAGAGATTCGTAGAGGGTGATGATTGGAAAGCCTTCTTCGAGCATCTCGACCAGTACTTTGTGGCCATGGAGCTGGAAGGAGACACTAATGCGGCCAAGCGCAGGGCGGTTCTCCTCAATGTCTGTGGGCCTAAAATATACGGCCTCATCAGGAATCTGCTCGCACCAACAAAATCAATGGAGAAGGAATATACAGAGTTGTGTACGCTGGTTCGGGACCACTTCAAGCCGAAGGAGAGTATCCTCATGGCCAGGTATCGTTTTTACATGCACTATCACTCCGGGGACCAGGACGTGGCAGATTATGTCGCCGACCTGAGACGCCTCGCGGGACCTTGCGATTTTGGAGCTGCGTTGGGGCAAATTCTGCGGGACTTTTTAATGCATGTGCATCAGCCATGAGGTCATTCTTTGAAAGCTGCTGGCTGACGAAACCCTAGACCTGAGCAGGGCCATCGCGATTGCCCAGGCATGCATGGCCACGGACGATAACACCAAACAGATATCTTCGAAGCTCACCGTCAAGTACTGTTCATAAAATGACATCGCTAGCAGGCCGAACTGCATATGGCAGGGCCTATATGTCTGCGGCTGCAAGACCTGTGATGACTCCGAGTCCGCCATCGGGGGTGAATGTAAATCAGTTAGCACCGTATTGGTGCTGCGGGGGTAATCATCGGGCCCATCAATGTTGAATCAAGCACTACGTGTGCAAAGGCTGCGCAACAATGGGTCACCTCCAGCGAATGTGCAAACGTGCTGCGACACACCACGTGGCAGAGGATGATCAATCCGGCGCGGATCACGCAGCACAGGCAACTCAACCCGAGGAAGAAGTGGAGGGGGTACATACCTTCACCACCAAGAGCCCTCCTATAATGCTGAAATTCAAATTAAATGGAGTTCCTGTATCCATGGAGTTGGGCACGGGTGCGAGTCCGTCAATAATGAGCCAGAAAGCTTTCGAGAAACTGGGGCAATAAAGCACAAAGGCCCAAACTGAGCCCGATTAATGCAAAGCTGCGTACCTACACCAAAGAGCTCATACCAGTCATTGGAAGTGTGGCAGAGAAGGTATCGTATGATGGAGCTCTGCATGACTATCATTGTGGATTGTTCCAGGCAATGGCCCAACGCTGTTCGGCAGAAGCTGGCTACAAAAGATTAGATGGAATTGGAATGACATCAAAACACTATTTTCAGTGGATGACGCCTTGTGTGCTCAAGTGCTGAGCAAGTTTCCCTCACTATTCGAACCAGGCATCAGCAACCTCACAGGCGCCAAGGTACAGATCCATCTCGGCCCCGATGCACGGACTGTCCATCACAAGGCTCGGGCGGTTCCGTACATCATGAGGGAGAAAGTCGAGATCGAACTGGACAGACTCCAATGCGAAGGAAACATATCGCCAGTCGAGTTCAACAAGTGGGCCAATCCAATTGTTCCGGTGTTGAAAAGCGATGGCACGGTCAGAATCTGCGGAGACTACAAGGTAATAATTAACCGAGCCTCAGTACAGGACCAGTACCCGCTGCCCAAGGTTGATGACTGTTCGCAACGTTAGGGGGGGTAAGTCGTTCACGAAGTTGGACTGAACCTCCGCCTGCATGACACAGGAGCTGGCTGAATCTTCGAAAAGACTGATGTGCATCAACACACACAAAGGGCTGTTTATATATCACAGGTGCCCTTTCGGGATTCGCTTGGCTGCAGCCATTTTCCATAGAAACAAAGAGTTTGCTGAAATCTGTTCCGCGCACCGTTGTGTTTCAAGATGACATCCTGATCACCGGTCATGACACCATTGAACACCTACACAACCTGGAAGAGGTTCTAAGTCACCTAGACAGAGTGGGACTCAGGCTGAAACGCTCCAAGTGTGTTTTCCTGGCGCCAGAAGTTGAATTTTTGGGGAGAAAGATTGCAGCAGACGACATCAGGCCCACAGACTCAGACAGAGGCCATCAAGAAGACGGAGCTGCGTTCGTTCCTTGGACTCCTCAACTATTTCGGTAACTTTCTACCTGGGTTGAGTGCGTTGTTAGAGCCTTTGCACATGCTGCTACATAAGGGTGATGACTGGGTTTGGGGCAAATCTCAAGACACAGCCTTTGAGAAGGCCAGGAACCTGCTGTGTTCAAATAAGTTACTTGTACACTGTGACCCATGTAAACATTTAGTGCTAGCTTGTGATGCCTCATCGTATGGGGTTGGCTGTGTGTTACAGCAAGCCAATGTATCGGGCAACCTCCAACCAGTTGCATACGCATCTAGAAGCCTGTCTAAGACTGAGGGAGCCGATAGTATGGTCGAGAAAGAGGCGTTAGCATGTGTATATGGGGTTGAGAAAATGCACCAATGTCTATTTGGACCGGTTTGAGCTTGAAACTGACCACAAGTCTCTCATTTCACTGTTTTCAGAGAGCAAAGGAATAAACACCAATGTTTCATCCCGCATCCAAAGATGGACACTAACATCCGCCTATGACTATGTTATTCGCCACAGACCAGGCACTGATAACTGTGCCGATGTTCTCAGCCGGCTACCATTACCCACCACTGGGGTTGAAATGGCGCAGCCCGCAGACTTGCTACTGGTCATGGATGCTTTTGAGAGCGAGGGGTCACCCGTCACGGCTCGTCAGATCAGGACCTGGACCAGCCAGGATCCTGTGCTATCATTAGTAAAGAGTTGTGCCCTAAATGGGAACTGGTTGGCAGTTCCCAGAGAAATGCAAGATGAAATTAAGCCATTTCGCCGACGCAAAGATGAAATGTCCATCCAGTCGGATTGTCTCTTATAGGGTGTCGCGTGATTTTGCCAAACAAAGGCAGGGAAATATTTATACGCGACCTACACAGTACCCACCCAGGCATTATCATGATGCAGGCAATTGCCAGGTCACATGTTTGATGGCCCGGCATTGACTCAGACTTGGAGTCATGCTTGCATCAGTGCAACACTTGCTCGCAACTGAGCAAAGCACCAAGGGAGCCTCCACTGAGTCTGTGATCATGGCCCTCCAAACTGTGGTACAAGATCCACGTAGATTTTACCGGTCCCTTTCTAGGAAAGATGTTTTAGTAGTAGTGGACACTTACTCCAAATGGATTGAGTGCGTAATCATATCATCCAGCACGTCCACAGCCACCATTGAAAGCCTCCAGGCCATGTTTGCCACCCATGGCTTGCCCGATGTCTTTGTCAGCGACAATGGACCGTGTTTCACCAGCTTGGAATTCAATGAGTTTATGACCCGCAATGGCATCAAGCATGTCAGGTTTGCTCCGTTTAAGCCTGCGTCCAACGGTCAAGTGGAGCGGGCAGTCCAAACAATCCAGCAGAGCATGAAACGTGTGACGGACGGCTCCCTGCAGACCCGCTTGTCTCGCATTCTGATCAGTTACCGGGGTTCCCCCAGCAGAATTGCTAATGAAAAGAGCCCTCAAAACCAGGCTCTCCCGAGTCCACCCGGATCTTAATGATCACGTGGAAAGCTGGCGACACCGGCAGAACATATACCACGATCGCACGGCTGTTTCACATGACATTGATTTTAACGACCCTGTGTTTGTCCTGAATTCCGGTCATGGTCCCAAGTGGGTTGCTGGCACTGTTTTGGCCAAGGAAGGAAATAGGGTGTTTATAATCAAACTGTTAAATGGCCAAACATGCAGAAAGCATTTAGATCAGACCAATTTCGATTTACTGACAACCAGGAACGACTTGAAGAGGACATCACCATCGACGATCCACCAACACACACCCAACGAGCGATCGACCTCGCTGTCAATCACGAGGATGAACCCACCGTTTCTGACAGTCCGGTCAGACCAGCCACCATGCAGTGCAGCAGTGGTCCGACCAATTCACACACACCAGGGTTTGAACTTTGACGATTAACCAGGGAGCGAAGGGCTCCGGATCGCCTCAACTTGTAAATAACTTGTACCAATGACTTTGGGGGGGAGTGATGTTATGTATGTGACTATATAGTACTTACCACCAGATGACGCGACTGTTGGAGTCCTAATGGTCACCTGTACACCCGTGCAGGGCCAGTATAAAAGGTTGGCTGCCATGTTGTTTAGACACTCTGGAGTTGTAATAAAGAAGACTAAGGTCACACTAAGTTTAGCTCACGGTACTCAGCCTCATGGAGTTCTTGTATACCTAACAGTGCTCAGTTAGACGAAGATGCTGAACACCGGGGACCATCCACAAAACAGGTGATTCTTGAGGAGCAGCAAAAAATGTGGGAAGCTCTGGCAGCTTTTCCAGCTGTGAGGTGCTTGATTTTAGGGAGAATGGAGGAGTCCATCTCCAGCATGACCAGAGTGATGTCGCAGGCCATGACTATGATGTGCATGTCCATGGAAAGGTTGGCCACCTGCATGGAGCATCAAATGCAGCATTCAAACAAATGCATTCTTGCTGAGAACAACAGCTTGCACACTCTGATTGCAGCCATATCTCGGGTGGATAGAAACCTAGACTTGGCCGTTCATCGCCCCACTGATGTGCAGCAAAGTGCTCTCTAGCTCCTTGCTAGCAGATAAGTGAGAGTGGACCATGAGAGGGATGATGCTGAGAGGGGACATGGAAGTGGGGCCTCTGCTCAAAGCACTCCCACTTCTCCCCCCTTGACCTCACCCCAGTCAGAATCCCACATGTTGCCTTGTATCCTGATGGCAATGTCTGCCCCTGCACAGGTGGAGGAGGAGCAGTTTTCGGCTGGGCCCTCACAGGCTCCAGATGGTTCAGCATCTGGGTGCCATATAGGTGCACTGGTACAATGTAACTAAATCGTGCCATTTGAAGGTCATCCTGGCTCTCCCAGGCAGCAATATGTGCTGCTGTTAGTGCCAGGTCCACTTCAGGTTCGTCCTCCTTGTGTTTCTCCTGCTCCTCCGCCTCCAAAGAAGAAGAAAAAGAAGTCTGCGCTTTGCGCCTTGCTCCTCTTGCATCTCCAATCCTTGCTGCTGCGCTATGTTGTGCAGAGTGCAACATACCACAATAATTTTGGAGATCCTGGCTGGTGCGTATTAAAGGGCTCCTCCTGATCTGTCCAGGCATCTGAAGCACATCTTCATCATCCCGATTACTTGCTTTATTACACATCTCATTATCTGGCTTTGATTGTAGCGCTCCTTGGCCTCATTGCTTGGCCTCCTCAAGGGTGTCATCAGCCAAGTATTCAGTGGCTAGCCCTTGTCTCCAAGCAGTCAGCAGGTAAGTCTGGTCAGAGGTGCAAAGAGCTGAGAAAGTGAACTGGCACAGAATGAATGAGTCTTGGCAGTTCCCTAGGAATCTGGCACACACATGTTTGATGATCGTTTTGTGGTCATTGTGATCCACAAACACTGTCATTTGTTCAATTTCCACAATTGTAGCTGTGCTCTCGCCTTATTTTCACTGGCAATCTTTGGCAAGCCTAGAAATCCTGTGGACAGCCAGTAAAAGCTGCAAAATCAGGTAAACAAAGGTGTTCATAGCCTCCTTACGAGCTCTAGACTGCTTTGATTAGGTCACCCGCCTCTTTCTCTCTCTCTCTCTCTCTCTCGGGGATCTCTGGCACACAGACTAATGCACTGCATTAAAGGCGGAAGCTGACGGGTTGAAGTCGGCTTCCCGATCCATTGCCAATTTTAGCGCTTTTAACTCGCAAACTCATACACACTTCAAAGTAAAAATTCAGCCCCAAGCGTGTAGCTGAACCCAACCAGCAATCATTTATCCCTATTCAAAAGGTTCTCAGTATTCCTAAGGCCAGTCAGAAGAGCTGGCTCCCATTGAAATTAATGGAACTGCAACAGAACTTGCACAAAACTGCTTGGATAACCAACAGCACTGGAACTATTCACTGGAGGTGTGAAAATTCAAAATGTTGACCCGCAAAATCAACCTGAGAGGAAAGATTTCATTTGCTTGCTAGTTGAGATAAAATTGTAAATTCCAAGGGGTTGAAAGTCGGTCCTGCCGTTGTTGAGGCGGTGACACCGGCTGAGTGCTGATTTTATTGCCAGCCGGCAGTTGCCACCTCAAACCGCAAAATTCAGTTTTGCCGCCCAAAGATGAGAGAGCACCACTAAAAGTGACGTTGCACACTCATCCTCGGGCACCTACGGAGCGTCAGCTCAGGAGGCCAACTGAATTTCGCGACGGTAGGCTGCCAGCATGCGAGTTTTTAAAAAAAAAAGTTTCCCACATTTTCCCTGGCCCCATTAATACCTCAATGCTAAAATAAATAAACAGAGGCACTTACCTTGATCCCCGGACGCTTTCTGAGGCTGTACGGATGCCTGCCGGTAAGACCACCATACTCACCTAATTTCCCAGCGGTAGCGGCGAAGGGGGTGTTGCACGCTCGATGATGCCACCACGTGGGTGGTGGCCGAGAGTGCAGCGGTACGTTTTGCCATCGCCCCCACCGCCCAACTAAATTTCCTGACAGACCAGGAACACGGTCACCGCCGACGGTAAGAACTTAGCTGCCCGTTAGTCGTCCCTCTCTAGCTGTAATGAACGGCGTAAGAAAACTAATTTCGACCCCTAAGATTCTATGTATATTTTTGTGGGAGGAGTATTTTAAACAGAAATCCTCTTCCTTGCCCTCAAATTTTATTCACCAGCATTAGGAAAACGAGAAAAGATATTCGGCTAAAAATGTGGGGGCTTAACGCCACCCGTTACTGGCAAAAAAACTCCATTTTCAACGCCCCGGTAGCACTGCCAGTAAGTAGTAGTGCCTTGCAAAAAAAAAAATGGTGGAGTGGTGACGTGCCCCGCCGGCTTAATGTCACCATGACCAACTTCGACCCTAGCACTGAGTCCAGCGCTGGGTCATAACCACAGGGAAACCCAATGTGCAACCAGACTGACAGCTCCTCTTAAATGGACACACACATCTTTCAGGTAAGTTTGTATTTAAACTTTTGGACTGGGTTTTTTGATTTTATTGAAGTAGTGGTTGCTGCAATAGATGTTAAAAGTGTTTTTAAGTGTGTAGCGAGTGCTGCTGGGTTCTTGCAAGGCCTTGGCTGGTAAAAGAAGGACTCTGAGAAGACAGAAAATGCTGCAAACACTCAACAGGTCAGGCAACATCCATGGAGAGAGAAACAGAGTTCACGACTCAGATGGGATGTTGTCATTTCAGATTTACAGCATCTGCTTGCAGAGGGCAGAAGATGACACAGAAGAGTATGAAGCCAAAGAAGAGGAAGCAGAAGAGGAGGATGCATTTCAGACAGTCCTTTCTGGCTGGGCACTGGAGACAGGTGGTGGGTGCCACATTGCTGGCAGTGACAGCCTCGGTGACGTGGTCCCACATCATTTTTTCTGGAGGGCCTGTTACAATGTTGACCCCATGCACAAAGCTGGAGTGCTGCGTGTGAGACCCTGGGTGCTCCTGCCCTGGCTTGCTGAGCCAGTTGTGTTAGTGCTGAAGCACTTTTCCCAATTTTTGAGGTATGGAAGGGAATTCAGCTTCAAGTGGTGAAGAATCCCATTTGGGATTTCTTTTTAATGGTGAATATTTTATTGAAAGGCAGTAAGGGCTGAAAGCTGCATTTTTTTACTGCATTTTATTTTTTATCAGTTCTGAATGCATTGCCCCTTTAATTGCTCACAATTCCTTGCGAACGCCACACCCTCGCTCCCAGAGACTGTAAGAAGAAGCAACACTGACTGTGGACAGCAACTTCAGCATGGAGACCTTCATTAACGCCACCAAGAGGGCATTCCATAGTAAGTTAGCGCTGAGCTACACATCACCAACTCCTGGCATGATTTTTTGAATGCTGGCGTTGTGGCCATTAACTCAACTTGCCAATGACACCGGCATTTCCCTTGGTGTACACGAATTTTCCTCCCAAAGAATGTTATGTGTTATATGTTATAATTAGCATGAATATGTAAATGATTCACAGTGTAAGGTTTAAAATGTTTGAAAGAGATAAGAATATAGAATAGGGGAGTGAAACTAGAGTCTCCCAGGAGCTTGGATGTTAAAGTGAAAGGCTGAAAAGAAACTGCAAAGTGGATTATTAATTAGCTGGGTGGTAAGAAACAAAGGTCATTGATGGTAATAGTTATAATTGGGAAGATGTATCCAAAGAAATACTATAGTGTCTGGCCCTGAGATTCACAATAATAATTATTATATAACTTTATTGCTTATACATCATTATGTGAATTGCAAAACAGGATAATTAGGGCTAGATTTCCTGTTTTCGGCAAAAACGTTAGTTTTATGCCAAAATTACCATTTTCGCTGCGCTACCGTTTTTATGCCGAACTTTACGTCTGCGTCGATAAATGAGGCATAGCATGACGACTTGCAGGGCAAAGCGCAAGTTTCAGCAACTTTAGTCCGGGGCTGGGGGCACTGCGAGAGAGGCCTTGGGAGGGGGGAAAAAAATAAAAAATAACATTCGAAAAAACTTTCAAAAACATTCACAAAACATTCACAGAATCTTTAGCTACTAAATTGCTGAAAAATAATTAAAAAATAAAACATTTGGCTTACCTTTTTTGCAGGTTTTCATACTTACAGCTGTTGGCAGGGCTGCAGCGACAGGTTTGACCTGTCTGTATTCTGGGCGTGGTGTACGGGTTGGGAGAGTGCTGAAAGTACGACGCAAGCGCTATCTGCGACGTTGCATCTCTCCATGGCGGTACTTGGAAGCACTGCTGCAAAGAGGTACCCGAGGTTCCCGCCAGCTGTGTTTTTGCCACAAAGGGTCAAATTGCAGCAAAAACCCGGTCACAAATCTGCCAAAAGTTGGGCCCTTATTTCATACAGGCTATAAGTATGTCTCTAATGTCATGATTATTTTTTTTCTCTGTGATTTGCTACTGCAAGTGAGCCAGCAACTATGTAATACATATTAGTAATATAGACCATTGTTCTATATATGAATTTAAAAAATATATATTTTTTAGTTCAGTCCAATGATGAAGTGTTGGAAGACAGATTTCAGTTGGAAGATGAAAATGAGGAGGAGAATTTGCCTGACTCTATGTAAGTAGAATAGGGAGATGGTGATAATTCTTCATTGCCATGGTACTGAAAGCTAATCAATTAGCATACCACATAATGGTAGTGTAGTAGAACAAGTGGAATGCTGAATGTGGGGGTGCCACTGAATTTAATGACATATGTAAAAGTACAATTTTAAATTCAGAAGAAGCAGGAGAGAGACACAAACGTTCATTTTAGTTGATAATTTATAGTCTGCACACAGAGCAGCATTAATTATGCATGAAAACTCCAGTGATTTGCCAGATTATTTCTGCATTTACCATCAGTACATGATTCCTTCACACATATTGGAGTGAACTTTGGTTATAGTTTGTGAAACAAAGTTATTTATTAAGCGAGCTATAATCAAGTGATCTGCAATATATGTGTCATCATCATCATAGGCAGTCCCTCAGAGTCGAGGATGACTTGCTTCCACTCAAAGTAAGTTCTCAGGTGGCTGAAGAGTCCAATGCAGGACCTACAGTCTCTGTTACAGGTGGGGCAGACAGTGGTTGAAGGAAAGGGTGGGTGGGGAGCTTGGGTTGTCGCATGCTCCTTCTACTGTCTGCACTTGGTTTCTGCTCGCTCTCGGCGATGAGACTCGAGGTGCTCAGCGCCCTCCAGATGCTCTTCCTCCACTTTGGGCGGTCTTGGGCTAGGGATTCCCAGGTGCCAGTGGGGATGTTGCAATTTATCAATGAGGCTTTGAGGGTGTCCTTGAAATGTTTCCCCTGCCCACCTGGGGCTCGCTTGCCGTGATGAAGCTTCGAGTAGATCGCTTGCTTTGCGCGTCTCGTGGCGGGCATGCAGATGATGTGGCCCGCCCAATGAAGCTGATCGAGTGTGGTCAGTGCTTTGATGCTGGAAATGTTGGCCTGGGCGAGAACACTAATACAGGATTTTGCGAAGGCAGTGCTGGTGGTACTTCTCCAGGGCTTTGAGATGTCTGCTGTATATAGTCCACGTCTCTGAGCTATATAGGAGAGTGGGTATCACCGCTGCCCTGTAGACCATAAGCTTGGTGCCAGATTTGAGATCCTGGTCTTCAAACATTCTTTTCCTCAGGCATTTGTGTAAGGCAATGAAAAACCCTGGGAGATCTTATGAAGAACCTTGGTGTTTTATGGATCTATACACTCTCATATACAGACAGACTTTAAAAACATTGTAATATGGTTTCCTGCATTACCAACAGACATCCTATGTTGTGTTCCTACTACACAGTAATGGCCAAGTTGTCATTTTGTCCTGTTCCTGCCTCAAATTTAAAAATGTTATTTGTAATTGTACCATTAGATTGAACAGAACTGCAATGTTCAGCATTTATTCCAAAATATTATATAGCTGAAATATTTCATAGGTTTCAGGGGAGTGAGGTGCTGTTGAAGTAACCTTGGTGAGTTGCTGTAGTGATTCCTGTAGATTGTACATACGACAGCCACAGTGTGCCCATGGTGGAGGAATGTATATTGAGTCCAGTGGCAGGGGTAAGCTGCTCTGTACTGAATGATATCGAGCTCCTTGAGTATTGTTCAGGTTTCACCCATCCAGGTGAATGGTGTGTATTCAAACACACTCCTGACTTGAGCATTGTAGATGTGGAGAGGCTTTGAGGGGTCAAGGAGATGAATAACTTATCACAGTATTCCTAGTCTCTGTTCTGTTCTTGTTGCCACAATGTTGATATTGTTGGTTCTATTCAGCTTCTGATCAGTAATGACTCGCAGGATGTTGACGATGGGGAAATTGGTGATGGTGGTGTCATTAAAGGCCATGGGAAATGGCCTTGTTCATGACGGTCATTACCTATCAATATGTGAAAGAAAGAAAGCCTTGGATTTATATATTGCCCTTCATGACCACCGGACGTCTCAAAGTGCTTTACAGCCAATTAAGTACTTTTGGAGTGTAGTCACTGTAATGTAACATTGTAATGTGGGAAATGTGACAGTCAATTTGCGCACAAGCAAGCTCCCACAAACAACAATGTGATAATGATCAGATTATCTTTTTTTTGTTATGTTAATTGAGGGATAAATATTGGCCAGGACACCGGGGATAACTATCCTGCTCTTCTTCAAAATAATGCCATGGGATCTTTTACGTCCACTTGAGAGAGCAGACAGGGCCTTGGTTTAACGTCTCATCCAAAAGACGGTGGTGCGAATGTTATGTGCCATTTATCAACCCAAGTCTGGATATTATTCAGGTCCTGTTGCAGGCTGCCATGGGCTGCTTCATTATCTGAGGAGTTGTAAATGGAGGTGAACACTGTGGAATTATCCGTGAACAATCCCATTCCTAACCTTATGATGGAGGGAAGGCTATTAATGAAGTAGCTGAAAATGGTTGGGCTGAAGGTGCTTCCCCAAGAACACCAACAGTATATTTGGTCAATTGTATATGGGTGGTGTATGTTGGCACAATTTACAATGCCAATTTTTGTGACATCTAATACTATCAAAGATATAATGAAGTGTGCCTGAACATCTTGAGTACTAACCAAGATTTGATTATTTACCATAGGAAACCTGTAGGAAGTGGAGACATCAGAAGAACTCAATACACTTCTCTATTTTGCAAAGGTATTTATTTAAAGCTGATTGATCAGAAACTAAATAGGCTATCACAAAAGTTGAGGCAACAACCTTGTACATATTTTGTAACTAATTGTAAACTGCAGTTTATTCAAAGTATGGAGCATTCCTTTTTCTGGGGTCAGTGATATTCCTCACAGTTAGTGGGTTCTATTCTCAGACTGTTGAAGGTACGTTCAGCTGTTTTTGTGGAAATTTACCATGCTGCTATGAATACCATATAATCTTATTTATAGAATATTAATTTATTGTCCATTGTAAGTTGACACCCAATCAAAAATGGGCAGCAATTGTTAGAATTTACCATAAATTGGAACAAACTGCCTGATGTCTTCGAGTGAATATTACATTTACATTGGCAGTAAAGGGTAGATAATAGCAAACAAAGTAAAAAGTACAAGGGATACCACCTTTTTCTGAAGCTGTAGTGCTCAACCAATTTGCCAAAAATAAAGGTACTTTCGTCAGCACAAAAGCTGAATGGCCAACTACCAAAGGGCAAAAGATGGCTTTCATCATGATTATACATAAAGGTAGTTCAGAGTTGCAAAAGTAAATGTGATAACGATGCCAAAGCATTGTTAGAAATGAAAACTGAATAGAATCATAGAAATTTACAGCACAGAAGGAGGCCATTTGGCCCATTGTGTCTGTGCCAGTGGAAAAAGAGCTGCTATCCAGCATAATCCCAATTTCCAGCTTTTGATCCATAGCCTTGCAGGTTACAGCACTTCAAGTACATATCCAAGTATTTCTTAAATGCAATGAGGGTTTCTGCCTCTCCCACCTTTTCAGGCAGTGCGTTCCAGATCCCCCTCCCCCGCCCTCTGGGTGAAAACATTTCTTATCAACTCCCCTCTAATCCTTCTACCAATTACTCTAAATCTATGCTCCTTGGCTATTGACCTCTTTGCTATGGGAAATAGGTCCTTCCTCTCCACTCTATCCATGCCCCTCATAATGTTATACATCTCAACTTTAAAACACAAATGATGGGAAAATATTACAAATCACTGTAACAGTATTCTTTTTCTTTAATACTATTGTATTTTCCAATGAACTGGACTATTGTGGCATTGCAATCATTGTTCAGTTTCTTAAAAATACAAACTATTTATCCATGAATAGTACATAACATACAGCAAGTAACTATGCTGCTATGTACATATATTTTTCAATACCACTATTTATATTTGACTGGTTATCAAAATAAATGTTTCTATTTTTTCCTGTTTCCAATTTTCTCTTTTCTGTTCTCCATGTGAATTCTGATTATAAGTTTAAGTCCCACATGAGAAATTATATTTTGTGACCTTCTGTCATGTAATCTTTCTGGGGTTGCTACTTCAATGGAAGGAAATAAAAGTTATTTTGGTGGTAAAACACAGTTACTACTGAAGAGATTTAGGCCTAGAAATTGGAGATGCTAGTGTTGCCGGTAAGGCCCGTTTTGGAAAAAAAATGGAGGCGCCATTTTCGACTGGGCGGCAACGCTGCCAAATTCCCCGCTCGCTAGGGATATATAGATTATGCAGATCATGACGTCAGTGAGTGTACATTGCTCACCTGATACCCAATCTGCCATTTTGGAGTTTGCCGCTCAACTTTAATTATGACCAGCTGACCAAGTATTGACAAGCAGGTCGGAGCCTCCAGCAGTTACTTAAAGTGATCATCAGCAACAACTTGCAGCTGACATGTTTGACTGACTCTGTGTAACTTTCTGCAACTCTAGCAGCTTTCTAAACTTATTTCAAGTTCCTGAGGTGACAGGGAATGTTGGTGGAAGTGGAGAACACCTTCATTCTTATTTAAAGGCTTCTGCTCACACCACTTGTTCACAGCCTTGGGGGCTCTACTGGTAGTCCCTCACGCGCTCAAGTAACTTTGGGAGGCAGTGAAGAAGATGCTCGCAGAGGGAGGAGGAGGAGGGCCAGGAGGGCTCTGAACAGGAAGCCTTACGCACCTAGGGTTTTCAAAGAGCACTTCTCTTATATCCACTTAAGCGAGGACAAATGTATTAGGAGACTCGCTTCAGCAAGGAGGTGGTCACAGAACTCTGCCACCTCCTGCAACCAGACCTGCAGCCTGAGAGCAGGGTGACCACGGCTCTCCTAGTGGCCCTCAGTTTATTTGCCAGCGGATCCTTCCAGTCTGCAGCCGGAGACATAGCTAACATCGACCAGTTCGCCGCCCATCGCTGCATCCGAGTGGTCACTGAGGCTCTCTACACCAGGAGAAGGGACTAGCTTGTCTTCTCTCCGAGCACAGAGAAGTACGAGGAGAGTGCGCATGTGGCTTTACCAGGATAGTGGGCTTACCCATGGTGCAGTCCACTTGTGTACAGTGCACCATTGACTGCACACAAGTGGCTTTGCAGATGGCACATAACAATCCTGAGATCTTCCGTAACCACAAAGGCTACCACTCTCTTAATGTGCAGTTGGTGTGTGACCACACCCAGCGCATCCTGATGGTCAATGCCCACTATCCTGGCAGAAGTCATGATGCCTTCATCCGGAATCTGTCCAGTGTGCCAGCAATCTTCTGGCCACCATGTCAAACCTGAGGGTGGCTGCTCGAAGTACAAAGGCTCTGTACCTGGCTGATGATCCCCTTCTACAACCCTTTCCCAGCACTCATATAAATGAGAGGCATTCTGCCACCAGGAACATCATCGAGCAGACCATTGGGCTACTGAAGCAATGGTTCCCCTGCCTTGACTGCTCGGGTGGAGCCCTCCAGTACTCGGCGAAGTGTGTATCCCATTTCGTGGTGGTCTGCATGTTTCACAACTTGGCCATCATGAGGGTGCCGCTCTTGCCAGCAGGGATTGCGGGACCACCTCAGAAAGAGGACGAGGAGGAAGGGAGGAGGCAGGCAGCAAATCCCTCTTCTGCATGGGCTGTCCATGGACGCCTCATCAGACTCCGATTCAAGTGGATGAAACCCCAGATCCCTGTTGCTCACCACATTCCCATCATATCATCCCTTTGTCACGGAATATCACAGTGTCCTCCTGGGCACAAAGCTGAAATGAGAGCCAGCACAAAAAACAAATATTCAAAACAAAATGAATAAATTTATAACTATTCAATTTACATTGCAAACATCAACTAATTACCCTTGTGATCCCTTAGTTCCTGTCGTTCATGTGTCCTTTCCTACTCTAGTGCTCCTACGCAGTGCTCCCCCAGTGGCTGCAGCATGACTGGTGGAAGGTTGCTGACTTTCAGTTGGGGAGACTACAGATGGCTTTGCAGGGAGACCTCGACCAACCATGGACCTAGAAGGCCCGGCTGTAGACTGCCCTACATCGGCATGGGCAGCAGCAGATGGACTAGCTGGCTGACAGGCAGTGGCAAGGGCAATGGCGGAGTGGCAGTGGTGGAATAGGAATGCTGTCATCATGAAAGAGGGCAGTAGGTTGCCACTGCCACTTCCCCAGAGTGACGTCTCAGCATTCCTAGCAATCTGTTGGAGGACAAATTGCTGGCCTGCTGCGATACCCTGCAAGCCCGTTTTGACACTGGTAAACACAGCCACGATGGCAGCAGTCTGAGCTTGGGTGGCAGCAAGCCAAGACTGCACGAGAGCAGTCTGTACTTCCACTGCAGCACTGAGATGTTGGGTCACTTCCATCTGTGCTGCAATGTAAACATGGAACGTTGTCCATCACATGCATCATCTGGGTCCACAAGGTCTCTCCTGAAGTTGTGGTTCAGTTTCAGCCTGGAAATCATGGGCTCCAAGCTCTGTGCAAAGCCCTGTCCAATGATGGAGTCGGACTCCTCCAAGCTCCTGGACACTGCCATGAGGCTTTCTGGCAGGCACCTAGCATTTCGGTGTGCATGGCTGTTGGGTAGAAGGAAGACTTCTCTTCCTTGAGTCGACACCTCGCCTTCGCCCTCCTGATAATAACCTCGGAATCAGTCAAACGAAACCTTCGGTACGACTAATTTATTTCGAGCACATGCAAGGGAACGTTCAAACGTGAACCTTCAAAGTACAAGAGGTTTCAATTACAATTATACAGGTTTTCGAGGGGTGCTCCTACAAAACCATCGATTGGTCTACTGCTACCAGCTGTAAGGGGTTCTGGGGAGTGTTGTGCCTTGGGTGTCTCTCTCTGGGCTTCTGCCCTCTCAGCTTATGCCTGGCCTGTGAGGTACCCTGAGTGCTGCAAGAGCGCTCCTGGAGAGACTGTGTCCACAGCTTATGAAGGGGGTTTTGAGACTCGTGCGTCTCCACAGCTTATGACTAGCCTGTGAGGCACCTGTGAGTGTCAAACACTCCTAACCCCTTTCTTCCCTAGCCTGTGGCACACAGTTGAGCGTTTTCGAGGCACTCCTGGCTTCCCTTACACTGTTCTGAACCAAGACTCACGATCAGGAGATGTAATACAACAGAACTGAGATGAGGCGATTCCAAGAGGAACTTTAAGCTTCCAATTTATTTGACAAGGTGTATCTCAACAAATAGCAATACACCAACAAAACAATCCCCCTAAATCCCACTAAACGGACACAACGAAAATTTTTACACAAATTTAACAGCAGCCCAACCTCCCACCTTCCTGACCTAACTGAGTTGGGAGTTCTGGGGACCAGAGATTATACTCACCACAGTCTTTACAGTCTTTCCAGGTCAAAACGCGGTTTCAGGGTTCTCTTTTTGCTATCTTCAGGATATTGAAGTTACTTTTTCGGTTGTGATTTTCTTGGAAACTTGGTTGTTGTTGCGTCTTGTTGCTGTGGATCTGCCTGAGTCCAGCTCTGAGGGGAAGATCTTTGTGGAAAAAGAGAAGGTTCAGTCTCCAGTAGCGAAAGGAGGCTGAACTGATGCCGTCTCGGGATGGTGGTTTGCTTCTTCTGTCTTCGGTGTCTTCCTTCTGTGTCGAAAGGCTGACTGCTTGCTGGAACACGAGAATGGAACAACTTGTTGGGGCAGAAACCCCTTCTTATATCCAGTTATCCAGCCAGACTTTCGTGCTGAAATAAATCCTTCCCATTGGTGGGCTTGTGATTTTTGAGAAATGCAAGTGTTGTATTTCGCGGGGTTTTTCCACTGGCCATCCCTGATGTTAACCTAATCAAGGGTAGAGTAGGTGTTAATTAGGTTGGCAGGGTGTGGGCCCCCTGTAGCCATTGTTAGGCCCTTGGTTTGTTTTGGATTCCCTACTTAAGGCCTGCATAATATCCCTCCATAGTGTAAACGTGGGGGACAATAGCCCGGTATCGGTGATGAGTCAGTCCGAGTTTTCGAGCAAGGGCACTCCCATTGGCTTGGAGTCTCTTGCTTCGGGCTGACTCTGTCCCACCATTGGCCCTCCGGTGTCCTCCCCTGTCCAATCACTGCCCTGCCAAGGCCACACCGTCTCGGTTTCAATCCACATCTCGTTCTGGGTACCCTGTTCCTTCCAGGACACTGGTCTGATGTTTTACAGACAGATCCCACAGCTCTTTTCCTTCTGGGTAAAATGAGGGTTTTTCGCCCTCCCCTACATAATCCCCCATCTGACACAGTCAGACACCACTCGAGTGTGTCAAAGTTCAGGGTGGTGAGAAAACCCCTGGTCTCCCAAATTGTCCAACTTTCCCCATTTTAACGCTAAATTTGTCCCAGTCCATATACATCATAATCCCTGTTTAACACAGTGCAGAATACAGAATCCAACAGGTTACAATATTTACAACAGCATTATATACATGTGCCTAAGATTACAGCAGTATTTGTCCATTGAGTCTCATTTTGGCTGCCCCAGACATTGTCATTTCAGTCTTAACCGCAAAACAAACAAACCTGCCCTGTAAACTCCACAGGGGCCATGTATGAAAACACGGTAATCCCATGGAATAACAAACAGAATGAGTGTTGCGGTCAAGCTTTGTTTACACGCCATGAGTGTTTAGCAATGGCTCTCCTCTCTGTGTAGTAGCCTTAGGAACTGATTTCTTTTCCTTTTTCTCCTGAGCTTACAGCTTGTAGCTAGCAGATATGCTACAATCAGTAGTTGGCCAATCACCAAGGCGTGCGATCCCACTCGGATCCATGCAGGTATGTCTGCCCGTATCCCCAAATCCCACCATGCTGGGGGTTTAATCTGGGCAATCTCCCCTGCTAGAATTTCAGTTTTCTGCTCCATGGTGTAAAAATGTTTTTGAGACAAATCCACTGCCTGGAGGAGGGCTGTAAGTTTCTCAGGTAGCAGGGCAATGGGATAGCCAAAATGGGCGACACATTGTTGTCGGTGGCTGAGGTTGTTTTGTACCGTGAGGTGAATCGTGGAAGATTCTGGGATGGGTGTAATTCTGGTGTGTGCCACTTGAACCTCTGCCCTGTGTTTAAAGCAAAAGCTGCTGTACGGTATTGGACACCACCTTCCCGGTCCGTGTTCATACTTGTGGTGACACAATATGTCCCACTGCCTATATATGCAAACTGGGGGCATGTGGTTAGGGACCATTACCTCCATTGTGCAATTGATAGGCTCTGCCCCAGCAGGGCTGAACCCACACTGTGGCCTTGCAAAAGCGTTCAAGTGCTGGGAGCACAGGATTACCTGTGCTCCCCTGCTCCGACAACCCGAGAGGTCTGTACCTGTCACAGCATGCTCCCACATTGTGAAATAAGGTGGGACCTCTTGGAATCGAACATGCACTCCTCCACGAATGACTCCCACATTCTCCACTCGGTACAGGGGTGCTGGTCATGGGGATGCCCTCATCACGGACATCCTGACCACCACACCCATGATGGTATGATTTGACTTTCCACAGTCCACCGGTACCGGGTAGGCTTCCGACGCTACACGAAGGCAAACTTCCAATCATCCTTCCCTTGCTGGGGTACTCCGGAGAATTGAGTGGAATTTGGCGTGCACCTTATCTGCACCTCCCCCTTCTCCTGGGTGCAGTATCTTTGCCCCCCCCCCCCTCCTGAGTGCAAATCACACCGTAATTTTATTCACCCAAATTATTAGTCCCGCTATATTTGCCCATCCCCATTGTCGATCCGACCCCTTGCCATGTTGTTTTATGCCTGTTCGTCCAACACTGCAATTTAAGTCCACTGTTGCTCCGACTGTCACAGTCAGCGTTCCTGATTCTTTATCACAACTAATGTCGTCCGAGTCCTTGTAATACAGGCCTTGCTGTTCCTCAGACGGTTGTCCTTGTTATAGGTTACTCCACGATGTTCCCACGAGCACTAGAATCCTGTTAGAAAATAATATTTCGCGGTCATCACTGGTTAATTTAGTGACCATGCTTTTTCAACTGGGTCCAGTGTTTCCACCTGCCGATACCGCTTATAACTCCATATACGCACGTGTCACTTACCATTATTACCTGATAGGGTCCTGTCCATTTGGGTGCGAGCCCGGACCTCTCTGGGGTAATCCTCATCATTACCTGACTGCCTATTTGGGGTATCTGGACCTTCTGCTCTTTAGTGTCATTCTCTAAGTCCTTGATCTCTAGCTTGTGTCTTTAAAACATGTAATTGCTTACAGAGTTCCATCACAAACCTCCGTATCATGTCTTTATGTGGTCCTACGTCCTCGCTTCCTGAAACCAAGACTTCTGGCAGTCTCATTGCCCTTCCAGTTATTAGTTCAAAGGGTGTCAGTCCTGTCGTCCGACTAGGGGTTGCCCCGAGCTTCATCAGAGCCACTTTTAAGATCCTATTCATTCATTCCACCAATCCGGAAGATTCTGGATGGTATGGGATATGGAATTTTTGCCTGATCCCTAGTAAAGCGCAGACCTGTTTCATCACCTTCCCTGTGAAGTGTGTACCCTGATTTGAGTCTAGCTGCAGTGGCATTCCCCATCAGGGTATTATTTCTTCTGCGAGGATCCTGGCCATGGTTTCTGATGAACAATTTCCAGTGGCGAAAGCTTCTACCCATTTTGTAAACTGGCCTATTGTAACTAAGCAGTATGTCATCCCCTTGTTGCTGGGTAGTGTCCAGTGAAGTCTATCTGCAAGTTTTCCCAGGGTCCTTTCGGTCGGGGCTGATGTCCCGTTCTGACCTTTACTTTCCCCCCTGGGTTGTATTTTGCACATGTCACGCACCTTCTACAGTGGTTCTCTATATCTCTACCCATTCCCTTCCACCACCAGCATCTGGACATCGAGCTTATCATGTTGGTTCTTCCTGTATGGACATACCCGTGATATAAATTTAGTAGGCTCCCCTGGATGCATTCCGAGGCCATCACATTCCCAACTTTCCATCTTTCCTCCATATCCTATCGGTCCCTTGTTGGGCCCCTCTCTGTTTTCACCCCTCCTTTTCCTGTGGAGTGGCTTTTCCCTGTACCTTAAGCATGTTTACTGTACAATTGTACATGCTCCGACCTGGGCTTCCCCAGCCAGTGTACCTGTCTCCGCCACCCGCTTGGCTGCCTCGTCTGCCCATGCGTTTCCCTGTTGATGTTGATCGGGATTTTTTATGTGTGCTTTGACCTTTATTAATGCACACTCTTGGGATAGGAGGGAGGCTTCCACTAATTTTTAACAATCTCATGCACTACTACAAAAGCATATCGACTGTCTGTACAGATGTTTATTCTTTTTTCCTTAGCCAGCCTCAGAGCCTCAGTGAGAGCCACCAATTCAGCCATTTGAGCTGATAAGCCCCCTTCTAATCGTCCTTCCCTTCTAACCTGTCCGCTGCTATCTACCATGGCCCATCCCATCCGTGATGTCTCGATGATATAGCGCCGAGACCCATCTACATAATAGATCCATGTCTGCCTTTTCAAGCGGGGTTTCACTAGCCTGACTACTTCCCTCATCTTCTCCTGTGGGCTACACTGATACTCCTCTCCCTCCATAATGATCCACCCTGCACGTTTGTTACAGTTGTCTTTTATTATTGCTACCGTCCCGTTGGGGGGTAAGAGCATTGTTTCCCACCTTGCCCTTCGTGCGTCAGATACCGTTTTTAGCCTTCCTGTGTTAAGCAATTCTACTAAGGTATGCTGGGTATGTAGGATAATGCATCCTGACATTACTATTGATTCGCTGATAGGCCATGCCGCACAGTGTAGGGCAGCAACGTACCTCGACAGTCCTGCAGCTACAGGTTGCGGTTTACCCAAGTACTGTGCCACTGGCCTATGCCTGTCCTCATGTAATTGAGTCACTAGCGCATTATAATGATCGTTACTGTGGTCGGTATAGATGTGGATGGGCCTATTCTGGTCAGGTAATCCCAGGGCTGGAGCACTTGTGTCATCATCATAGGCAGTCCCTCAGAATCGAAGAAGACATGCTTCCACTCCTGAAGTGAGTTCTTTGGTGGCTGTATAGTCCAATACGAGAGCCATAGACTCAGTCATAGGTGGGACAGACGTTCGTCGAGGGAAGGGGTGGGTGAGACTGGTTTGCCGCGCGCTCCTTCCGCTGCTTGCGCTTGACCTCTTCACGCTCTCGGCATTGAGATTCGAAGAGATCAACGCCCTTCCGGGTGCACTCTCTCCACCTAGGGCGGTCTTCGGCCAGGGACTCCCAGGTGTCAGTGGTGATGTCGCACTTTATCAGGAAGGCTTTGAGGGTGTCCTTGTAATGTTTCCGCTGCCCACCTTTGGCTCGTTTGCCGTGAAGGAGCGCCGCATGGAACATTTGCTTCGGGAGTGTCGTGTCTGGCATGTGAACTACGTGGCCTACCCAGCGAAGCTGATCAAATATGGTCATTGCTTCAATGCTGGGGATGTTAGCCTGGTCGAGGACACTGATGTTGGTGCACCTGTCCTCCCAGGGGATTTGCAGAATCTTTTGGAGACATCGTTGGTGATATATCTCCAGCGACTTGAGGTGTCTTCTGTACATCATCCATGCCTCTGATCCATACAGGAAGGCGGGTATTACTACAGCCCTGTAGACCGTGAGCTTGGTGGTAGATTTGAGGGCCTGGTCTTCGAACACTCTTTTCCTCAGGCGGCCCAAGACGGCGATGTTGAATCTCCGCATCAATGTCTGCCTTTGTTGACAAGAGGCTCCTGAGGTACGGGAAGTGGACCACGTTTTCGAGGGCTGCGCCGTGAATCTTGATGAATGGGGGGGGGCAGTGCAGTGCTGTGCGGCAAGGACAGTATGGTGGAGGACCTTTGTCTTATGGATGTTAAGCGTAAGGCCCATGCTTTCATATGCCTCGGTGAATACATCGACGATATCCTGGAGGTCAGCCTCAGAATGTGCGCCGACGCAGGCATCATCTGCGTACTGCAGCTCAACGACAGAGGTTGGCGTGATCTTGGACCTGGCCTGGAGGCGGCGTAGGTTAAACAGCTTCCCACTGGTTCTGTAGTTTAGTTCCACTCCAGCGGGGAGCTTGTTTACTGTGAGGTGGAGCATGGCAGTGAGGAAGATTGAGAAGAGGGTTGGAGCGATGACGCAGCCCTGTTTGACCCTGGTCCGGACGTGAATTGGGTCTGTAATGGATCTGTTGGTAAGGATCACGGCCTGCATGTCGTCATGGAGCAGGCGAAGGATGTTGACAAACTTTTGGGAGCATCTGAAATGGCGGAGGACGCTCCATAGGCCCTCACGGTTAACAGTGTCAAAGGCCTTTGTAAGATTGAAAAAGGCCATGTATAAGGGCTGGCGCTACTCCCTGCATTTTTTCTGCAGCTGTTGCGCTGCAAAGATCATGTCCATTGTGCCCCATAGGGGACGAAGTCCGTTGCGCCCCGTAGAGGACGAAATCTGCACTGTGATTCCGGGAGGAGCTCCTCGGTCACAGGGAGGAGACCTCTAGCGACAACTTTCCCAGTGACTGACAGCAGGGAGATTCCCCTATAGTTGCCGCAGTTGGACTTATCCCCTTTTTAAAGATGGTCACGATCACTGCATCTCTGAGATTTCCTGGCATGCTCTCCTCCTTCCAGATGAGAGAGATGAGGTCATGTATCGGCACCAACAGCGCCTCTCCGCCATACTTTAGCGCCTCAGCAGGGATTCCATCCACACCCATAGCCTTGTTATTCTTGAGCTGTTTTATGGCTTTGCCTACCTCATGCAACGTTGGGGTTTCACTGAGGTGGTGGCGGGTCGCATGCTGCGGGATGGAGTCGCGAACACTCAAGTCAAAGGCAGAGTCTCGATTGAGGAGTTCTTTTAAGTATCCCTTCCAGCGGGCCCTGACAGCCTCGGTGTCCTTGATGAGTGTTTCCCCGTTCTTGGCCAGGAGTGGGGTGGGGCCTTGGGAGTTTGGACCGTAGGTGGCCTTGACTGCAGTGAAGAATCCTCGCATATCGTGACTGTCGGCCAGTTGTTGTATCTCCTGTGCTTTCTCTATCCACCACCTGTTCTTTAGGTCCCGGGTTTTTTGTTGGACCTCAGCTTTGAGCAGTCTGTAATGTTGCTTTGCTGCTCCCGAGTTGGGTTGTTGCTTGAGGCTCAGGAATGTCTGCGGTTGTGATCTATTAGTTCTTGGATCACCTGATCATTTCATCAAACCAGTCCTGGTGATTTCTGGTTGAGTGACCAAGTGTCTCTTCACAGGCACTGGTTATAGAGGCCTGGAGGGCAGAACAAGCACAGACCCCATGTAATTGAGTCACTACCGCATTATAATGATCGTTACTGTGGTAGGTATAGAAGTGGAAGGGCCTATTCTGGTCAGGTTGGATTGTGCGTCAGATACTGTCCGTGGTATCTCGTTGATATAGCGACGAGACCCAGCTACATGTAGATCCATGTCTGCCTCCTCAAGCAGGATTTCACTAGCCTGACTACTTCCCTCGTCTTCTCCTGTTGGGCTACACTGATGCTCCTCTGCCTCTGTAATGATCCACCCTGCACATTTGTTACAGTTGTCTTTTATTATTGCTACCATCCCATTGGGGGCTAAGAACATTGCTTCCCTAGCCCTTCATGCGTCGGATACCGTTTTTAGCTTTCCTGTGTTAAGCAATTCTACTAAGATATGCTGGTTATGTAGAATAATGCGTCCTGACATTACAATTGGTTCACTAACTTTGATGGCGCATGCCACACAGTCTAGGGCAGCAATGCACCTCGATAGTTCTGTGGCTACAGGTTGCGGTTTACCAGAGTACCATGCCACTGGCCTATGCATGTCCCAATGTAATTGAGTCACTACCGCATTATAATGATCGTTACTCTGGTAGGAATAGATGTGGAAGGGCCTATTCTGGTCAGGTAATCCCAGGGCAGGAGCACTTGTGTCATCATCATAGGTAGTCCCTCGAAATCGAGGAAGACTTGCTTCTCATTGATATAGCGCCGAGACCTATCTACATATAGATCCATGTCTGCCTCCGTGGTTCGTTGTAACTTAGTTCTACAGATTACCCCTTTCTAGTTCTTTATACAGGTTACCTCCTTCCCCATCAATGCTATAGCTGCAGGTGGTACAAAAAACATACTCAGTGCCATTGCTAGCTGCCACATTATCCAGGTCAGAGGGTCTGCACTCTGCTCGCGGCACCAATTGTTGTAGTAGAAGGAAGACTTCTCTTCCTTGAGTTGGACTCCCTGATATAAGAAGTCAACACCTCGCTCTCGCCTTCCTGATAACGACCACGGAATCAGTCAAACGAAATCTTCGGTACAACTAGTTTATTTCAAGCACATGCAAGGGAAAGTTCAAACGTGAACCTTCAAAGTACAAGAGGTTTCAATTACAATTATACAGGTTTTCGAGGGGTGCTACATTCCTACAAAGCCATCGATCTACTGCTATCAATGAAGTTACACTGATTTGTTGACTCTTATCAGACTAGCTCTGACTGGTTCGTTCCCACCTGTCCATCACTCATCACATGTCAAACATGCTGTTCAATGATGTGAACTTTGCCATAGTTCCCTATGATGTGTGAAGTAACTTTGTTCCAAAATACTGGCTTCCTTATCTCTTCCTGAGAGTCCCGAACTAGTCTAATACAGTTTTTCATGAGAGT
The DNA here is from genome assembly GCF_044704955.1 of Pristiophorus japonicus. Classification (NCBI taxonomy): domain Eukaryota; kingdom Metazoa; phylum Chordata; class Chondrichthyes; family Pristiophoridae; genus Pristiophorus; species Pristiophorus japonicus. The sequence goes on along the minus strand of NC_091980.1, from coordinate 98,693,643 downwards.
CACATACTGGTTACAGTCTATGGATAGCGTGGTGGCCCCTACCTGCGAGAGACCATCAGCGGCAGGTTGGGGCCATAAAAGGAGCGGCGTGCGGCGGCCCCCGGACAGCATGGAGGCAGGCCACTACAAAGTACAACGTGAGCTGGTGCAGGAGGGCAACAGCAGCGAAGAGTGACGTCAGCAAGGTCCAGGTCGGTGATTGGAGCTTGGACAGAAGCAGCAGGAGCGGCGAGGTAGGGGTGAAGGAGCGGCAAGAGACTGTCCAGGGATGTGATCGGGGCCCAGGGGAGGCGTGAGTTCAGGGCCAGGGGCCCAGGGGCAGCACGGGCCAGCCCACACTGCGATATGTGTGCGCACTAAGTCCGTGCAGCAGAGCAGATCTCCAGTTGTCCTGGGTAATCCTTGCCACTGGACCAAAACCTAGCTCTGTCAAGCCCATGTGGTGGCTATTGTGCAATGGTCATCACACATTAAAAAAATCCATGCACAGGCATCTTCCACCCTTGAGGATGTAGTTCGGGTTCTTCATTCGAAACACCTGTGAACTCATCCTTTTTTTTGGCGTGGAAGCAATTCATCCTTGTTTTGAGGGACCGCCTATGATAATGATGTCAGTCTATGTTCCAGACTGTTGCCCTTGGTGGATTTGCTTATTCAAAATGTAAATCTATACTAAAGTTCACACCACGGATTGTTCATTGCCCATCAGGTTTCGCTATTCCCTTCTTACTAGCCCAATGTAAGCGAGTGTATAAGCGTGCTTTACATACATAAGCAGGTTATACATAACCAGTCAATATTACAATCCATACTGTAAGACAGAAGAACTCCTGATTCCTCAGAATCTCCTAATACTGATAAGTCCTCTTAATCTGGACCATTTTACGTGTCAGATCAATTCACTACCTTCAGTATCTCCGTTCTAGTGACCGTTTTTTATCCCCTTACAATGGCTATCATCTTTCTTCTGAAGACTGTTCCTTAGAGATCTTCATGTGAGTTGTGTGCAGCAGAACTCTTACGTGAACTCACCCTCCAGGGAGCTGGCCTTTGAGCTACCCTTTCCCCCTGGCCTTGCTGCAGCCCACTCGTGCCCGGTGCCCCACCAGGTGCAGATCCTGCATCTACACGACCCTCTACATTCTGCGTAGTGCCAGTTTCTGAGCTGGTGTCTGCGAGTGTCAGGTGCAGTGATGGTGAACCTTTTCTTCATCTCCATTCTCCTCCCTTACTTCGGGACAGGCTGTGTGGGTGGCAGATCTTGGTCATCTGAAAGCAGAATGGCACAAGAGTTGGTTTATGATGGGGGAGGAGGGGAAGCAAGATACCCATTTATACAGCAGCAGCAGCTTGTAAATGAAAGAGATTGTGGGATGCAGGTGAAGTGGGATGTGAGAAGAAAGATTAGGAATTAGCTTACCACACCGATAACACAATCTGTTGTTGTCCCGAGGGCTTCAACTTTGCCCGTTGCCATGGCCTCGGTGACTTCCCCTCCAATTATGTCAAGCACGGTCTCCTCCAGTTGGCTTACGGCCTGTAAAGCAGCTTGGCTGTCTCCCGTCTGCCGCTGCTCATGGTGATTTTGAGCCACCTTGGCCTGCAAGAGAAAGGGAAGTGTGTCAGTAAGTGTAGTGCAATGTGTTTGGGTGCCTGCCATAGTTGAATATCTATCAGCGTGTGCAAGTTGTGAGATGTGGGTGAGAGAGTTGCTGCAGTGGTAAGATTGGAAATAAGCAACTTGGGGGTAGAAATTGCCCCCTGCCCGAAATGGGGTGCTCCCACCCGTTTCGATGGTTTTTAACTGCAGCTGTTGCCCAGGTCGCCTCTTGACGACATTTGGCTCTTTGGTTATTTTTGTTTTGGTCCGGATGTCAGTCTTAATGGGGGTGGTGACAACACCCGAGGGGCAGAAACGCGGCGGTGACAGCAACTGAGGGGCGGAAGTTGGGGGGATGCGGAGTTACTGCCACGATGACGTCATTACGGCGCCACATCACCACGGCTCTCCCCTTGACCTAAAGGGGAGAGCCTCTGCGCTTTTAAAACTTCGACCCACTGGGCAACCAGGGAGGGTTTCGGCCGGGCCAGCGGCCTGGCATCCAAGACATGGCAGTCGGCCGACAAGAAAAAATGCAGCAGCAGCGTCAGTAGGCCCTCCCCTTTAAGGGAAGCCACACTGCCGCTGCAGAAAGCCACAGCCTCACTGCAACACCAGGAAAAAGAGGGTTTTGGCACTGCTGGGCAGGACAAAGATTTTCCGAGGGGAATGTCACTGTCAGGGGGTTAGATCAGCAATGCAACAGCGGAGCGGTAAGGGGGTATCGGTGCACCGCCAGGAAAACTCTGGAGGGCAATTGGGCTAGCAGCGGCCACTCCACAAAAAGTCAGTTGTCATTCCACTCCGCAGCGTGGCCGCCGACTTTCAGTGGTAACAGGCCTTAAGGAAAGAGACAATTTCAGCCCCTTGATCTCTTTAGTGACACCACAACTACTATGTGAAAAATGGAAGATGGATAAAACAAATTCAGAAGCAATTATAAATTGATGTAGAGGTGAATATTGTTGTTAATAATCTTTGGAATAGCAGAACCCAGAGATCAAAGTGTTGCATGAATGGAATTATGAAGATGTTAAATGTAGTCTCGGGAAATAAACACAGTGATGGAATATGTGCTGCTACAGTAATGTGAAATAAAAGGGAGGATTATGTTTAACCACATGGAGATAAGGTTCACAGCTCCCCCTCCCCCCTCCACCCACCTCCCACATACCCCACCCACCCCTCCAAGCACAGAAGAGTATGCGGAAAAACTTTTTTTCATGGATTCCACTGAAGTGCTGGAGACCTTAATTCTAGTATCGCTATTTAAAGGATTACAAGTCGATGCCCCATGGTGGTGCACATGGAAAATTTCAAAAATGTATTTACTATTATATATATATATATATATATATATCCGTACCATCTATCCATTGGTCCATTGCTCATCTGTCTATACTATAAAACATCTCTATTAATTTTATAATACATTGGAAGAAAACATTGCTTTTTAAATTCCTAACTTATATTTTAATTATGATCCACATGGATTTTTTATTTAGTAGCCCAAGAAATATCAATTATGTCTGCTTGGCATAGTGATGTAATTTGTTGTTCCAGTAATGTAGTTACCATGGACCAATAAGCAACAGTTAGCATAACTAATGACAGGGTGAGATTTGTCAGTGATTTTTATTATGGACAAAGCACAAACCAATTATGAGCAGAATTGTCATTCACAGATTGATCACATGATTACCAAGCATTAATGAGCTATTATCTATCCTCACTATTTATTTCCCTTAAAAATAAAATACATGAGAATAAAAATTTGGACCCTAATCTGTGGTCCACACGACGGAATTGTCGTGTTCAGCGTCATACTGTCTTTGAAACTGGCCGCAATTTTGGGATTTCTGCATGCGCTAAATCCTGAACTTGCGAACTGTCAAGTCATGAATATACAGAGGCTTCGTTGCATTTTTCACCACCTGATAGAAATCAATGTGCTGGCAAAAAGTTGAGCTAATTGCCCACCTACTCCGAACTAATTACGGTTTCAACTTTTAAGTCTTGTGCAAGCAGGCGCAGGAAGCTTGTTGCATAGTGCAAGGGGACCGGAAGAAAGGTTTTTATTTGGAATTACGTTCTAACACACAACAATTAATCAGTACCATCGATTGTATATTGTTAATAGCTCTGTTAGGCTGTGTATCTTGCAACAAAATGGTTTACAATCAACAAATGCACTCTTAGAACAATCTTTGTAGATTGCCATTTTTGTTTTCATTTAAATCATGAGAAAGAAAGCATTTTTCTTTTTAGATGTTCCAAACATGTGTCACCAGATGGTATGTTTAATAATTTTGTAGAATATACGCCACTGAGGATAGTAACATAACCACATCAAAAAATGATCTTGAGTCTCTGTTGTGTGTATGCGTCATTAAAGTCATTAAAACTGGCATGACCCGAATGAATATCTTATAGAAAAGCAAAATATTGCGGATGCTAGAATTGGAAATAAAAACAGAAAATGCTGGTTATCTCAGCGGGTCAGGCAGCATCTGTGGAGAGAAAAACAGAGTTCAGGTCGATGATCCTTCATCAGAACTTATAAACTTAGAACTTATAAATATGTTACAGACTAAGACTCAGAAAATAAAAGAACTGGCAGCCCAGGTTCGCAATGGCACTGGATTCCATGGGGAAGTATGCTGCACGGAACTCTGCAGCATTTTAAAATAAGTTCTCATGGAGTGGGGGGAAAAAAAATCGCACGAGGGAGGTGCGGATTTACTTGCAATGATGGCGGACCACCCCTTAGCTTCACCACCAACCTCAAATTGAGGCCCAATGAAAATTATATTATTTAATTTATGTTAAATTATATTTATAATTCTGCAAGTCCTTTTAGAAGGGATTTTTGTTTTGGCCAAAAAAGGTGTTACAACCTCACTGTGATGTCAGTTTGTCCTTGTGATATCAATCTTTTAATGGTGACATGGCTAATATGGAGCAATGATATGAGTTTTTCAGTCACATTGTTGCAATGAACCAATCACAGTGCTCAAAAACCACTGTGCAGCAGTTGCCATGGAAGCAGGCCATGAAGTTACTGTTATGTATGTAAACCTGTAAATACCATGTCTAACCACCAGAGGGCTTATCCCCTGGAGTTCCAAGGGATCCCACAATCCCTTTGGAGCACCTGTATATAAGGAGGTTCACAGGCTGGAGAGGCACTCTTGAGATCTGTAATAAAGGACTACGATCACACCTTACTTTGAGCTTGAAGTATCTAATCTGACTCTTTCTTCAAGACATAACAACTGGCGAAGAGATACAGATGACGAACCCCACCGCAACAATGCAGAGAACCGTGGGCATCCTGGAGAAATTTTCGGAGGGAGATGATTGGGAAACCTTCGAGGAGCGACTCGACCAATACTTCGTGGCCAACGAGCTGGAAGGAGTAGTGAACGCTGCCAAATGAAGGGCGATCCTCCTCACCATCTGCGGGGCACCAACGTATGGCCTCATGAAAAACCTGCTTGCTCCAGCGAAACCCACAGACAAGTCATACGATGAGTTGTGCACACTGGTCCAGGAGCATCTAAACCTGAAGGAAAGCGTTCTGATGGCAAGGTTTTGGTTCTACACGTACAAGAGGTCTGAAGGCCAGGAAGTGGCGAGCTACGTCGCCGAGCTAAGGCACCTTGCAGGACATTGCGAATTTGAAGGACACTTGGAGCACATGCTCAGGGACTTCTTTGTACTTGGCATTGGCCATGAAGTAATACCTCGCAAACTTTTGACTGTAGAGACCCCAACCTTGAGTAAAGCCATCGCGATAGCCCAGGTGTTTATCACCACCAGTGACAATACCAAACAAATTTCTCAGCACACTAGTGCTGTTGCAAGTACTGTGAACAAAGTAACATTGTTTTCGAATCGAAATGTACATGGCAGGACTTACACGCCTGCAGCTGCACGTCCGCAAATGACTCAGAGTCCACCATCAAGGGTGGTGAATATAAGACCATTAACACCTTGTTGGCGCTGGCGATGGATCATCAATTCCATTCATGCCGCTTCAAAGGATACATTTCCAAGGGCTGTGGAACAAAGAGACACCTCTAACGCATGTGCAGGCGAGCTGCAAACCCTGCTAATCCTGCAAACCACCATGTTGCAGAGGAGAATGTCACGGTGGATCACGACGAACCAGAGCCTCAGATCAAGGAGGCAGAGGTATATGGGGTGCACACATTTACCACAAAGTGTCGCCCGATAATGCTGAATGTTGAATTAAATGGACTCCTGGTGTCCATGGAGCTGGACGTGGGTGCAAGCCAGTCCATAATGAACAAAAAGACTTTCGATAAATTGTGGTGCAACAAGGCCTCAAGGCCAGTTTTAATTCCAGTTCGCATGAAACTAAGAACTTACCCAAAAGAACTGATTCTCGTAATCGGCAGTACTATGATGGAGCTGTGCACGAGTTACCACTCTAGGTGGTACCGGGCGATGGCCCCACGCTGTAAAGCAGGAGCTGGCTGGGAAAGATGCGCTGGAACTGGATGACGTCCGAGAGCTTTTGTCCGTCGATGACACCTCATGTGCCCAGGTCCTAAACAAGTTCCCCTCGCTGTTGGAACCAGGCATCGGGAAGTTCGAAGGAGAAAAAGTGCAGATCCATTTGATTCTGGGGCGCGACCCATCCATCACAAGGCGAGGGCAGTACCTTACATAATGAGAGAGAGGGTGGAGATCGTGCTGGACAGGCTGCAACGAGAGGGCATCATTTCACTGATCGAATTCAATGAGTGGGCCAGTCCGATTGTTCCAGTCCTCAAGGGAGACGGCACCACCAGAATCTGTGATGATTACAAAGTAACTATCAATCGTTTCTCACTGCAGGATCAATACCCGCTACCAAAGGCAGATGACCTATTTGTGACGCTGGCGGGAGGAAAAACGTTCACGAAGCTGGACTTGACATCGGCCTACATGACGCAGGAGTTGGATGAATCATTGAAAGGCCTCACCTGCATCAACACGCACAAAGGTCTCTTCATTTACAACAAATGCCCATTTGGGATTCGATCGGCCACGGCGATATTCCAGAGGAACATGGAAAGCTTGCTGAAGTTGGTCCCATGCACCGTGGTCTTCCAAGACGACATCTTGGTCACAGGTCAGGACACTGTCAAGCACCTGCAGAACCTGGATGAGGTTCTTATCGGCTCAATCGTGTGGGGCTCAGGCTAAAATGTTCGAAGTGCGTTTTCCTGGCACCTGAAGTGGAGTTCCTGGGGAGAAGAATCGCGGCGGATGGCATCAGGCCCACCGATTCGAAGACGGAGGCAATCAAGAAAGCACTGAGACCACAGAACGTGACTGAGCTGCGGTCGTTTCTAGGACTCCTGAATTATTTTGGTAACTTCTTACTGGGTCTTAACACATTGTTAGAACCCCTGCACTCTTTACTGCGTAAAGGAGATGAATGGGTATGGGGTAAAAGCCAAGAAAATGCCTTTGAGAAAGCTAGGAAGCTGTTATGTTCAAACAAATTGCTTGTGTTGTACGATCCATGTAAGCGTTTGGTACTAGCATGTGATTCGTCGTCGTACGGGGGCGGGTGTGTATTGCAACATTTGGGAAATTGCAACCAATTGCTTATGCATCCAGAAGTCTGTCTAAGGCTGAGAGGACCTAGAGTATGATCGACAAAGAAGCGTTAGCGTGTGTTTACGGTGTAAAGAAAATGCATCAATATCTGTTTGGGCTCAAATTTGAATTGGAAACCACTTATATCCCTCTTTTCTAAAAGCAAGGAGATAAATACGAATGCATCAGCCCGCATCTAGAGATGGGCGCTTACGTTGTCCACATACAACTACACCATGCGCCACAGGCCAGGCACAGAAAACTGCACCGTGCTCTCAGTAGGTTACCATTGTCCACCACGGGTGGAGATGGCACAGCCCGCAGACTTAGAAGCTGGATGAGCCAGGACCCCTTACTCTCAGTAAAAAACTGTGTGCTCCACAGGAGTTGGTCTAGTGTCCCGTTAGAGATGCAGGAAGAAATAAAGCCGTACCAGCGGCGCAGAGATGAAATCTCAATACAGGCAGAGACTGCCTCCTATGGGGTAATCGGGTAGTGGTGCCAAAAAAGGGCAGGGACACCTTAATTAGTGATCTCCACAGCACCCACCCAAGCGATGAAAGCGATAGCCAGATCCCACGTGTGTTGGCCCGGTATTGATGCAGACTTAGAGTCCGGTGTGTACAAATGTAGTACATGTTCACTGTTAAGCAATGCACCCAGGGGGGCGCCACTAAGTTTATGGTCCTGGCCCTCCAAACCATGGTCCAGGGTCCATGTTGACTATTCTTGGGAAAAATGTTCTTAGTGGTTGTAGATGCGTATTCCAAATGTATTGAATGTGTGATAATGTCGGCAAGCACGTCCGTTACCACCATTGAAAGCCTACGGACAATGTTTGCCACGCATGGCCTGCCTGATGTCCTTGTGAGTGAAAATGCTCTATGCTTTACCAGTGCCGAGTTCAAGGAGTTCATGACCCGCAATGGGATCAAACATATCACATCTGTCCCATTTAAACCAGCGTCCTATGGTTAGGCAGAACGAGCAGTTCAAACAATCAAGCAGAGCTTGAAAAGGGTAACTGAAGTTCACTGCAGACTCGCTTATCCCGAGTTCTGCTTAGTTACCACACAAGAACCCACTCGCTCACTGGGGTCTCTCCCGCTGAACTGCTCATGAAAAGGGCACTTAAGACAAAGCTCTTGTTAGTCTACCCTGATCTACATGAACAGGTAGCAAGTAGGCGGCTTCAACAGAATACATATCATGATTGCGCAAATGTGTCACGTGAAATCGAGATAAGTGATCCTGTATTCGTGTTGAACTATGGACAAGGTACCAAGTGGCTTCCTGGCACTGTTTTGGTCAAAGAGGGGAGTAGGGTGTTTGTGGTCAAACTCTCAAATGGACTCACCTGCAGGAAATACTTGGACCAAACCAAACTCAGATTTACGTACTATCCAGAACAACCCACAATAGAATCTACCTTTTTCGATCCTCCAACACACACAAAGTGGCAACCGACCCAACGGTTGACCACGAAGCAGAACCCATCACCCGCAGCAGCCCAGCAGGACTCACCACCCCAGCAAGGCCAGCAATGCAGCAGCCCAGCGAGGGCCCAATAAAAGACTCCCCCAAACCAGCATTTGCACCGAGACGATCAACCAGGGAAAGGAAGGCCCCAGATCGACTCACATTGTAAATAGTTACACTATTGACTGGGGGGGGGGGGGAGTGTTGTTATGTATGTAAACCTGTAAATATCATGTCTAACCACCAAAGGGCTTATCCCCTGGAGTCCCAAGGGATCCCACAATCCCTTGGGAGCACCTGTATATAAGGAGGTCTCACAGACTGGAGAGGCACTCTGAGATCTGTAATAAAGAACTATGGTCACACCTTACTTTGAGTTTGCAGTATCTAGTCTGACTCTTTATTCAAGACATAACAGTTACCAGCAACCAAACAGAAACCTGCTGAATCTGTATCCCCATTGGGCCTCCCTTTGATGGTAATGGCCCAAAACCTTATTCAGCAAACATGCATAAATTAGGTCAATCATGTGATTAGCTGCACAAAATGAGTTTGCTTGAAAGTGAACTAAATAGAGCAGCTATGTAATACTGGCCAATCAAATTGTCGGGAAATGTAACTTAATGACAGGATTTATATGATAGCTGTTGAACAATAAGATTGTTCAAAAGGAAACTTTTTATATAATATATTCATACATGTATATTCACATTAAAATATTATACTCTAGAGACTCTGCTTTGCAAACTACTTTATGGTACAACTGTATATAATCATTTGTCACATATTACTTCCAAAATTGTAATGCTAGCAATTTTGGAGTTGTGGTGGGAATTGAACTCAACACTCAGCAATAATATAGTAGAGGTTGGTAAATAAACTAAGGAAATATCCCAGAATGGTGACCTTCACATCAAAATAATGCATGGAGCAAAATGCAAGTAACTATCTATACTTCCCTCAAAAAGCAATTTTCAATGTACTTTCAGACTGACAGGTCCGACAGATTAAGAGCCCAAGTATAGCAGATTGCTCACTAGCTTACTAATTTGGTTATTTTAAATGGACTTGGGGAGCATTAGGCCAGAGCTTCCACAAGCAACACATAAGAAAACTTTTAAATGGAAAGATAAAAGTTTGAAAATTGATGTGTTGGGAGGCTGGGAGCGAATCTAGGTCAACGAGAGCAAGGATGATGGGCATGTAGGACGGTGCAGGATAAGATGCATACATAAGAGTTTTGATGAGCTGAAGAGTACACAGAGTGGAAGATGTGAAGCAGGCCAGGAGAGCATTGTCATTATCTAGTCTGGAGGTAATGGGTTTCAATGTCAGAGGGACAAAGGTAGGTGACGCTACCAAAGTAAAAGTAGGCGATCTTTGTGATGGAGAGTATACAAAGTAACAAGCTCAACTCCGGGCCCAACAGAATGCTGTGGTTGCAAAGTCTGTTTCAGCCTGAAACTGGCTGAGGAGAGGAGAGGAGTCAATGGCAAGGGCTAAAGTTGATATTGGTCTGCCCAATGTTTGGCTGAAGGAAATTACAGGTCATCCAAGACTATATAGTAGATACAAGGAAACTTCATCTTAAATTTGTCAAATGTACCTGCTTGCTCTGGCCCACAATTTGGCTCCCAGCACGTTTGGCCTGATGGAAAAGCCATCACTGCTGCTCCACTCAGGTCTCTAACTAAAATTGCAGATCAGACCTTGTTGACATCATCAGACCCGATCTGCATATTTAAAGAAAGACCCTGCTTCCATCCTACATGTATCCTGCTCACGTCCTCAAAAGAGCAAGTTAAGATTGGGACACACAAAGGCAGCAGAATCAGAGGGAGTAAGTGACTAGTGTCATTTTAACTTCCCCCTACCAATTTTCTACCAAGTGGAGGCAGTTAAAATCGGTGCCATAGACATGCATGAAATTTGATATGACCACGGTGTATGCATTTTGGGGATAAATTTGTGGTTTGCGCCATAAGTTAGCACCATAAGTTGTCAAATGTGCATGTTTTAAAATTAAACAGCAATTTGACAGTAGATATCTTCCAGCGTGGCAGCATCCCCCCTGTGATGACAATGGAGGAGAAAGAGGAAGCAGAAGAGACCGGCTTAAAATTCCACCTGCTCCCCCAAGGAACCTCACTTGGCACTCTTCCCACACCCCACCACCATGCTCAGACAAGCTCTTTGGACAATCTGCCTCTGCGCTGTCTGCAAGTTACATATGCCACTGTCCTGTACGGAGCATTGATAAATTCCAAACATGCAGTTGGTCACCTGGTTGTGTACTCTCTTCCCTTTCACTTTGGACTCCATTTTGGCCACAATGGTGCTGCAGCCCAGCAGAGCCACTGCCTTCTGGGATCAGAGAGCGGTGTTTTGTGAACCCACCCCCTCCTCACACACTGCCCTCTTGTGAGCATTGCACACATTCTTGCCTGACAAAGTCAAGAATGGAAAAGATTAAACTTGTGTTTTAAGCGTGTGTGGTAATTGAAGGAGCTATCTGCATCTATCAGGGTGGGACGTCCTCACCCACAGGTCATTAATCAGCTTATTCTGCCTGAGTGTGGCGACCACATCGGACATGAAAGAAAGTAATGGAATTTCTTACATTCCCTACTCAAGGCACCACTCAGTGTCTCTGCAACCTTTGCCCATACTCGGCTCCTCATCGCATGTGATAGCAGGCGAGATTGGTGCCTCCCTTCCACCTCATCCAAGAGGGCCTGAAGATCCTCGGCAGTGATGTTAAAAACCCTCCCCTTCTATGATTTTCAGGTAGTCACCATGAGAAGGGAAAGTTTGAGATGAGTCACTTTACAGAGCAAATTAAATGCATTAATTTAAAAATTAAAGGCCATCTGCAGGCGGACCTCTGAGACCAAGGGTACAGGTACAATCTTGCTTACCAACACTCTAATTGCCATTATTGAGATCTGGGTTCCAATTTACATGAGGGTCTCACTTGGCCTTGAAAGACTAGGAAATTGGCCATGGAGAACTTTGATGATGGGCTACACGTTCCTTAATAGTGACTAATGATCTGTTTTCACATAGATTCCTGATTATCCACAAGGGACATAAAGCAGGTGAAGCATTGATGAGGGCATTAAGTCTCAGAGATGCCCATCCACCCAATCTGGCCATCCCACTTAGAGGACTGAAGAAGTGATAGGTAACACAGGAGCTGAAGCAGTGGCAGGAGTTAGAAACATAGAAAATAGGTGCAGGAGTAGGCCATTCTGCCCTTCGAGCCTGCACCACTATTCAATAGGATCATGGCTGATCATGCAATTTCAGTACACCATTCCTGCTTTCTCGCCATACCCCTTGATCCCTTTAGCCATAAGGGCCATCTAACTCCTTTTTGAATCTATCTAACGAACTGGCCTCAACAACTTTCTGTGGTAGAGAATGCCACAGGTTCACAATTCTCTGAGTGAAGAGGTTTCTCCTTATCTCAGTCCTAAATGGCTTACCCCTTATCCTTAGACTGTGACCCCTGCTTCTGGACTTGCCCAACATCGGGAACATTCTTCCTGCATCTAACCTGTCCAATCCCATCAGAATTTTATAGGTTTCTATGAGATCCCCTCTCATTCTTCTAAATTCCAGTGAATATAAGCCTAGTCGATCCAGTCTTTCTTCATATGTCAGTCCTGCCATCCCGAGAATCAGTCTGGTGAACCTTTGCTGCACACTCTCAATAGCAAGAATGTCCTTCCTCAGATTAGGAGACCAAAATTGTACACAATATTCAAGGTGTGGCCTCACCAAGGCCCTGTACAACTGCAGTAAGACCTCCCTGCTCCTATACTCAAATCCTCTAGCTATGAAAGCCAACATGCCATTTGCCTTCTTCAATGCCTGCTGTACCTGCATGCCAACTTTCAAATGACGAATGTACCCAGGTCGCGTTGCACCTCCCCTTTTCCTAATCTGTCACCCTGTCACAATTCAGATAATTTTCTGCCTTCCTGTTTTTGCCACCAAAGTGGATAACCTCACATTTATCTACATTAAACTGCATCTGCCATGCGTTTGCCGGCTCACCTAACCTGTCCAAGTCACCCTGCAGCCTCTTAGCATCCTCTTCACAGCTCACACTGCCACCCAGCTTAGTGTCATCTGCAAATGTGGAGATATTACATTCCATTCCTTCATCTAAATCATTAATGTATATTGTAAATAGCTGGGGTCCCAGCACTGAACCTTGCGGTACCCCACTAGTCACTGCCTGCCATTCTTTGCTTCCTGTCTGCATCCAGTTCTCTATCCACGTCAATACATTACCCTCAATACCATGTGCTTCAATTTTGCACACTAATCTCTTGTGTGGGACCTTGTCAAAAGCCCTCTGAAAGTCCAAATACACCACATCCACTGGTTCTCCCTTGTCCACTCTACTAGTTACATCCTCAAAAAATTCTAGAAGATTTGTCAAGCATGATTTCCCTTTCATAAATCCATGCTGACTTGCGCTGCTATTACATCTTTAATAATTGATTCCAACATTTTCTCCACTACTGATGTCAGGCTAACTGATCTATAACTCCCTGTTTTCTCTCTCCCTCCTTTTTTAAAAAGTAGGGTTACATTAGCTACCCTCCAGTCCATAGGAACTGATCCAGAGTCTATAGAATGTTGGAAAATGACCACCAATGCATCCATTATTTCTAGGATCACTTCCTTAAGTACTCTGGGATGCAGACTATCAGGCCCTGGGGATTTATCGGCCTTCAATCCCATCAATTTCCCTAACACAATTTCCTGACGAAAGGATTTCCTTTAGTTCCTCCTTCTCGCTAGACCCTCAGTCCCCTAGTATTTCCGGAAGGTTATTTGTGTCTTCCTTAGTGAAGACAGAACCAAAGTATTTGTTCAATTGGTCTGCCATTTCTTTGTTCCCCATTATAAATTCATCTGATTCTGACTGCAAAGGACCTACATTTGTCTTCACTAATCTTTTTCTCTTGGCCCTGCAGGGCCAATTGAAATCCTTTCCTTGAGGTAGCACTTAGAATGTGTATAAAACTGCATACTAGGTGACATAAACCATAATCTTTCATCAAAGGCAAAAACTGGGCATGTGTGCAATTGAAGCATAGGCACAGAATGTGAGAAGAGCTATGAACTGGTTGCACCTTCTTTGGAATATACAGATTAGACTTATTGTCAGACATGTGGTGGGAAACAGGCAGAATTGTAGTAGATTGTAGTTACTGCTGGCAACAGTCCATTGTGCTAGATTAGAGCTGACATCTGTGCAGTTACCACTGCGTTGCCTGCATGAACAGCTATTGACAACCACTACTGTCACTATAAATGTGTCCCAAACAAGATTGGATTGCTAAATTCAGAACATAGTAATTCTAGCTATCAGGCCTGATGTGTGATTCCACATGAAATATATGGGCTCCAATGATCATTTTGAGATCAGATGTTTACATTCAGGTTTGGCAATAATATTAAACTGTGACCAAAAGTTAAGTTGTTTAAGGCTTACAAAATCAAGCCTTGAAGCTATGAAAAGAGTATAAGTCAGGCAGCTCTACAAAGTTAAAATGATGAAACAGCATTGGGGATTGTTTTAAGACTGCTTAAAGGAACATAGAAAGAAAGTATACCCCTTGGAGAAAAAAGAAAGTGCTGGGGATTAAACTCTTTGAGTCCATCATGAGAGACTTGGCCCTTCCACATTCTTTTGAATTTGTGCTTACAATTTTGCTCGTAATAATGAACAAAATAAATATTTCTCTATTCAGGATAAAATAAATATTTTGCATGAAAAGGAAAGCTCTAGCTTCCTGGAGGCAATTTGATCAATGAAAGAGAAGCAGGGGTTCCATTTGAGTTCAGAGGTATAGTGAGGAAACAATGCCTATGGTCGAGAAAACAGAGCAAGTGGAGCTTAATGGGTGGCTGATCCACAAAGCCCAATTTACACCGGGTTAGCAAGTGAAAAATGTACTTCACTTTCTTCAAAGAACTAAATAAAAGTAACATTTTCATTGCCCCATTGAAAGGGATGAGGGAAACCAAAATTTAATGATTCAACCATTGCACTACGAGAAGAATTAAGATTGTGCATTGAAGGCTATGATCTGATTGGAAGTTGATGAGTTAGAGTGGAATTAAAGTGGAAAATAGCACAAAGGGTTGGATAATGTGGAGGATGTAATAGATATGTTGAGGAAAAAGAGTGGGAGTGAGGACAGATGCCTAGGAAACCCTTAAGTTAATGGACAAAGGGTCTGAAGATTAGCCACTAACTGAAGCTAGATTGAGATGAGAATAAAACTAGATAGCCAAGAACATAAGTTTGGTGGAGGGCCCTATAATATTAACTTGTTTAGAACTGCAAACTGTCAGATCTTGTCAAAGGCTTTAGTGATGTTTCCGGTAAGGACAAATTACTCAGTGCTGGGAGCAGAATTCCGGAGGTATGTAACATCATCATTATCATCATAGGTGTTGTGTATGCATGCCTGTTTACTGTGCGATGTCTGTAACACTGTTATGCCACACTGAATGTACCCTTATACTGTACACACCTTACCTGTACAACAGAGGGTGCTGCTGCTGGAGACTTAAGTCTCCAGTATAAAAAGGAACTCACAGCTTGTTGTCCTCACTCAGGAGCTGCAAATAAAGGACTACAGGTCTACACAGTTTAAGTATCATACCCTGCCTCGTGGACTCATTACTAAAGGTACCTACATACATTACAATAGGCAGTCCCTCGAAATCGAGGAAGACTTGCTTCCACTCTAAAAGTGCAATACAGGAATTACAGTCTCTGTCACAGGTGGGACAGACAGTCATTGAAGGAAAGGGGGGGTGGGGAGTCTGGTTTACCGCACACTCCTTCCGCTGCCTGCGCTTGTTTTCTGCATGTTCTCAGCAACGAGACTTGACGTGCTCAACGCCCTCCCGGATGCTCTTCCTCTACTTAGGGCGGTCTTGGGCCAGGGATTCCCAGGTGCCGGTGGTGAATGTTGCACTTTATCAAGGAGGCTTTGAGGGTGTCCTTGAAATGTTTCCTCTGCCCATCTGGAACTCGCTTGCCGTGTAGGAGTTCCGAATAGAGCGCTTGCTTTGAGAGTCTCTAGTCGGGCATGTGGGTGATGTGGCCTGCCCAACGGTGTTGGTCGAGTGTGGTCAGTGCTTTGATGCTGGGGATGTTAGTCTGATCAAGAACACTGATGTTGGTGCGACCATCCTCCCAGTGGATTTGCAGGATCTTGCGCTGGTAGCATTGGTGGTATTTCTCCAGCGCTTTGATGTGTCTACTGTATATGGTCCATGTCTCTGAGCCATATAGGAGGCCGGGTATCACTACAGCCCTGTAGACCATAAGCTTGGTGCCAAATTTGAGGTACTGGTCTTCGAACACTCTCTTCCTCAGGCGACCGAAGGCTGCGCTGGCATAATGGAGGTGGTGTTGGACGTCATTGTCGATGTCTGCCTTTACTGATAGTAGGTTCCCGAGGTATGGAAAATGGTCCATGTTGTCCAAGGCCACGCCATGGATTTTGATGACTGCGGGGCAATGCTGTGTCGCAGGGTCAGGTTGGTGGAGGACCTTTGACATATGGATGTTTAGTGTAAGGCCCATGCTTTCTTTTACCTGAGTGAAGACGTTGACGATGGGTTGTAGTTCAGCCTCTGAATGTGCGCAGACGCAAGCGTCATCTGCGTACTGTAGTTCGACGACAGAGGATGGGACGGTCTTGGATCTAGCCTGGAGGTGATGAAGGTTGAACAGGTTCCCTTTGATTCTATAGTTTAGTTCCACTCCAGCAGGGAGATTGTTGAGTGCGAGATGGAGTATTGCAGCAAGGAAGATCGAGAAGACCGTTGGTGAGATGACACAGCCCTGTTTGACCCCGATCTGGACGTGGAATTGGTCTGTGGTAGATCCGTTGGTCAGGATCATGGCTTGTATGTTATCGTGGAGCAGGCAGAGGATGGTGACAAACTTTTAGGGGCAGCCGAAATGGAGGAGGACGCTCCATAGTCCCTCGCAGTTGACAGTGTCAAAGGCCTTTGTGAGGTCAAAGAAGGGTATAAGGGTTGGTGCTGTGCCCTGCATTTCTCTTGTAGTTGTCGTGCAGAGAAGATCATGCCCATTGTATCCCTTAGTGAATGGAATCCGCATTTTGACTCTGGGAGGAGCTCTTCAGCCACAGGGAGAAGACGGTTGAGGAGGACCTTGTCAGTGGCTGACAGCTGGGAGATTCCTCTATAGTATGTAACATAGGCAAGAAGATTATCAATGGAATGGCCATGCTGAAAACCATGCTGGAAATCTTGGCTTCCAGCTTACTACTCTTGATGTACCTATAAATACTGAATATAACATCTACTCTGTTCGTACTG
The DNA here is from genome assembly GCF_044704955.1 of Pristiophorus japonicus. NCBI lineage: Eukaryota > Metazoa > Chordata > Chondrichthyes > Pristiophoridae > Pristiophorus > Pristiophorus japonicus. Next base: position 98,676,557 of record NC_091980.1, on the reverse strand, counting down.
TTTTACATTTTGTGTTAAAATCAGTCACTTTTTACCTTTATGAAATTATTGTTATGATTGTCCTTGTTCTACGTTACCAATGGAAAACTGACATCTATAATGATTAAGAGCCATTGCTGCTTACTTTCCCTAAATAATTTGCTATGAGTCTATTCACTATTCAGGCTGTAGCAAATAGTAATTGTAATTTTTACTTTGTTGCATCTAATTTACTATAAAACTGCTTCTGCCATCATTTCTGTTATTGTATTTAGTATTTTAGTAGCTGTACATATATAGTCTAATATCATTGCATCAGTAGAAAAGCATTTTAACATTATCCTGCAGTCCCTTCTAAGAAAGCATGGGCGAAAACATGTCCACTCCTTTCACAGACTGTTCACAATTTTTTTTGACTAAGAACTGCCTCACTTTTTAATTTCCTGGGGGAATGTACTACATGAGTATTCCCTGATTCCCAAAGGTAATCAAACAAACTAGAACTATATGTTCATTATTTAACCCTTGTGAGATATCTATCATAACCAACCCCTCCCCCATTGCTCCCAACTCTACTCCAACAGCATTATGCCTTATGGGGTGTATTTACACTACACATGTTATACAGAGTGTTGTAAATATAGCATGAATCCAGAGTCAGAGCCTGACCCAAAACCAATCCAAAGTGAAACGTGATTCCCTGGAGGGGGAAGTCTCATTCTATATTACTCCAGAGACAAATTGTGTTTCAATTCTCAGTTTATATTAGACATATTTAGCATTGGTGCAAAACTTTATGGCCCATAATTTGCGGCCCCTATGGACGCGTATTTGGTGCGTACACGCCTTTAACGGCCACACAAATACCAGGTTTTCATGCGCAAAGTGCATGTACAAAAACCCAGAACTTGCGATCTGTCGAGAATCTTCTTGACAGATCCAGTGCGTCCCCGAGAAAAGGGTATCTGCGGGCAGAGAGTTGGGCTATTTGTCCAACTTTTGCCTAGCGAATGCCCGTGAAATTCTTACGCCTGGTAAAAGCAGGCATAAGGCCGGCTTCAATCAGTGTAAGGGTTTAAAAAAGCGTAAAATTTAATTTTTTTCAATCATTTAAACAATAAAAAACACAATAAGATAAGGTTATTTATAGCCCCTGTAAAACATTATGGGAGATCGAAATTCCCTTGATAACGCCACCCATTAACACCGGCGATGGGCGGCTAGCGGGCGGCAAAGGCCTACCATTGCCGGTGAGCAGCATCCACACCTCCCTGTAAATTGAGTTTGTTGGTGGTGGAGGCGCCAAAAGATAATGCTGCACCCTCAAACGCCACCCACTCCCGCGATATTTAGTTTGTACGGTGGCCTAATGACCAAGCATCTGTACAATCAGAAAAAAGTGGTGTCAACATAGTGGATCTCGGGAGGAATCGCCCAGAGATCAAGCTACGTTTTTTTCTTTATTTCAGCTTTTATTTACTAGTTGTACCAGTGCGGAAGTGTGTGTGTAGATTGGAGAAGTTTTCGTGTTTTTTTTTCTCCCCGTTTCCCAGATCGCATGCCGCAGCCTCCCATCGTGAAATTCAGTCGGCCTCCTGAGCTCCCGAGGATGAGTGTGCAATGCCACTTTTAGCCCTGCTCTCTCATCTCTGGGCATAAAAACTGAATTTGGTATTTTGAGGCTAAAACCAGCACTCAGTCGGTGACAACACCTCAAAAACGGCAATACTGAATTTCGACCCCTTAAATTTATTTTTCAAAAAATTACATTTCTGTTTAAAACATTTAATTAAATGGCATTTTAATTAATTTTAAATATGTAATTTTATTTTTATTTATTTGAAGTGTACATGTACTTTTTGGGGTATTCGAGCCTATTGAGATTCCATACATACAGATTGCTCGCCTATCATTATCACTCTTATCACTACCAAATCCATTTTAGATTATGTTGTTTTCAAGTTGGGAGGCAACAGCTGACTAAATGATAGCTTCATGGTTGTTTCTTTCTGTCTGTACAGATGTACCAATTCCATTGGTGCTGGAGAGGCCAGCCAGATCAAGCATTAAGATAACCACCAGAGGGGCTCAAGAAGCATCACAGTCACCTCCACCACAGGAGCGATCAATGCAGCTAGCCACCTCAGAACAGGCAGTTGTGGCTCAGCTGGTGGAGGAAACAGTTTCCAGACCATCTGCAAGGTTACGTAGGTGTCACCAGATGCAGGTTGTAGTGCCACAGGATCTACTTGATCTGAATATTCAGGCTCTATTCTTGGGGCTACAAGAGGCTAAGAATGCAATCAGTGGGGATCTACAAGCTGCCATGGCTGATCTCGAAGCCCATATGCATGCTAATTTTGCTGATGTGCATGTAGCTGAGCAGCTTAACTTGGCAAAGCTGCAAGCTACAAGGCAGTCTGGTACAACAGACATGCACATTATGTTTGCAGACTTGCAGGAGGTCTTCCAGAGTGAAATGGCAGACCATCTGAGTGCTCTAACAGTCGGCCTCACTGAGATCCAGAATGCTCTTCAGATAGATATGTCCAATATATGGGGTGCTATTCATGTTGGCCTCAAACAGGTAGATGCAAATCTGCTACAGATGCACACAGCCATGCAAAAAAGTTTGAGTCAAATTAGCGAGGATATTAGTTCTATTGCTAGCCTTGTCACTGAGGAGGTGTTGGAACAAGCTTACTCCCCCAGTCAGTTCATGACAGAAACTAACCTGACCTATTCAAAGATGGCATGTAACCAAAGTCAAGATGCAAATTCAGACATTGTAGTTCCTATTCTAATGAGTTCCATTTCTTCAGAAGATGTGCACACAGCTGATCCCTCCACTAGCAGTGCCACTTTCAGCATCATTCCAGTGGGGAGAGTCACATTTAAAGAGAAGCAGTCCATGGCCAACATGTGATAAAAGAATTGTTTTCTGGTTAAATTTCCTATAAAAGATATGCCAGCATATTAAAATTTACTTCTCACATTGTCCTGTTCCTTGTGCTGTGATTTTATTGTGGTAAGATTTTGTATGAGTTCAGTGCCGAGGCACATCCAAGTATGACCTGTCCCATGGTGTCTATCTTTAAAAAATATAAAAGAAATTCCAGCAGTAGTTGAGCGCCATCTTGTTATATGTATCTATCCTGGAGAATGGAATGATGATTAAGGTATTGTATTTATCCATTATATAACTGGAGGGTGTTTTTTTATAACTATAATTCCAGTTTCACCTGGGCACCATGGGACAGTGCAGAAACAAGCTAGGATTTTCCATTTTGGTGGAAATATAACAATAAATTCAAATGGCGGCCTGCACACCACTGACCTTGGTGAATTTTATGAGATCAGACTAATTTACATAATTTTTGGTTCTTGGTGGGATTCCTGCCTGCTCAGGGGAGCCCACATCCGGTAGTGAAGGAAAATAGCTATGGTGAGGGGCTGGCTACCTGATCTGTGTTCAATTTTTAAAATTTCCACAATTAAATTAAATTTTTGCAATTCATTGCCCCACAATTGATTGCACTCCTGGAGGAGAGGGGCCGTTTAAAATATAAAATAACACTGGATGCTAATAATGCCAGAAAATGCGACATATCGCTCCATATGTTACCTATCAACTGCCGATATTTAGGTGAACATATTGAGTGGCTGACATCCCTTTCGTTGATAAATCCTGGAAGTGATGGCAACCAGCAGGCTCCGCCCGCAAACCCCACCCCGACCCTTCTGCAATTAGGCAGGAAGGGTTTTGAGATCCAGAATCTAACAGCAGTCTTGATGTAAATCAGTCACACTTCTCTGCCAAACCTAAATATCTCAATGACCACACCTCAAAAAGCCAATTTTTCTTAGCTGGCCTATGCTATTGGGTGGGTACTGCCTCTTTCTCTTGTTTTCCGGCAAATACGCTATTGAGAAAATTATCAGTGCTGTTCCAATATAGATTCTGCAACCAGAATGAAGTCTGCTTTTGAGAAAAGGCGATATTTAAACCCAGTTCAAATAGACAATATTCAGTGGTAACACTGGAATTGGTGATGGAGAAATGTGAACTGAAATGTTTTCACATATTCTGCCTCATAAAGATTAGTTTAATTACTTGTTAATGACTTTCTCTTGAACTTTCGGCCATTTGCTTTTATTAAAAATGTGAACTAGGCAATGGAAAACTAATCACACAAAACAAGTTCTTCCAGACATATCTAATATGATAATGTGCAGGAAAATCTAACAATCAGTTACTGATTTTGTGTTATTTTTATTTATCACTTGTTTTATGAACTGACTGTGGAGGGATATGTACCACAGAGCTCATCTTGACTTAATTTTAAAAAGCAGTAAACAATTCTATGCCAAGAAAACAGACAATAGAAAATAATGTTGAACTTACTGGATACGTTTTCTTTCACTTTTTGTTCAGAAAAGCCATTGCCTTATCCCTATCTATTGTATATGGTGCTACCAAGTGCCCATCAGAATGGCCTTTACAAAAATATTATGTTTATATCAAATAATCTCTCAACAAGCGAGCGAGCTAACTTACAGTAAAGTTTTGTCATATGTGATGAACTATGAGGCAAAAATTTGTCAGTGCCTGGTTTTGGGTGTGAAGACAGCGATGCGGCCGCAATGCGTGTCCGAACTAGGATGCCTGAGCCCGGTCTAAAATTAGGCCTCAAGCCTCATTAATATTATCTGGGCAAGCAGCTATCACGCCTCCACAGGCAGCTCGCCTATTTGAACAAAATGAATATTGGACTTCACTGGACAGGAGGTGAGGTGAGAACCTGGGGGACGGGGGTAGTGCAATTGAGATACTGTGGAATTGGGGAGTACTCCTGCTCCTCCACAGCAACGCTTCATTTTGAATTATTTTTTTCACCAGATTAACTTTTGTTAGCAGCTGCTGCTTAGGCCGCAGCAGCCGCTGAATTACGGCTCTGCCATAATCCAATTTCCTAGAGGGGACCTAAAGCGGGCATTCGGGCCCTCATTTACATATTTAACGCCTGTATTAGGTGGCCACCAGGGACTCCTGAAAATTAGCCCGACCCGATATCGGGTAGGAAGTTTTTCAGGCATCCTTTGGGCGCGTGATATTAGTCCCCAAAATAGTTATATAAGCATAACAAGGTCCAATATCTACCTGAACAAGCTGGCAGGACCTAAGATTAGGATTTCATCAGAAAGTCAGCATGTCCAAAAATGCTACAGTCCCTCAGTATATCACTGAACTGTCAGTCTAGATTATATGCTCAAGTCCTGAAATTGGACTTGAACCCACAATTCTGTGATTCAGAAGCAGGACTTGAGCTGGAAGTCCCAAGCATGACAGAAAAGCATGCTAATCCATTGTGTCACTCAGTCCTTCCTCCTCAGGAATGACAGACCTTTAATAATTGACTGAATATGAAATAACAACTGACAGGACCAATCTATGTAGAACATTCAAAAAAATCACATCAAATGCTGGTGACCATTCTTCTTTAACAGTCAACATGTTCCTCCTGGAAGTTAGTGTACCAAATGCTAACATCTGTAAAAACATTACACGTATTAACCAGATTTCAGAAGCAGATCTTACACATAAATATATTGGAGCCACGCTGATAATTTTCATAACAGCATGCGTATATGAAGCTTTTCTGTACTGTACTTGCCTCATTGATTAAAATCTTTGGATTTTGTATATGCAATGTTAACATTGTAAAAAAATTAAATTCCTGTATCATTAGTATATTTTAAGATGTCTATGTGAACCTTTTAAAAATCTTTTTATGAAAGCTATGTCACAGGGAGTAATGCAGGAGAGGTCTCGATCAGATGACTACGATGAAGAGGATACTTTAACAGAAAACTTGTAAGTAAAAAATAAAGATGCTTGTAAAAATTGTTTGTTACTGACACCCAGTCAATTCAGATTCCAAAGTATTGCCTTTGCAAATAACTCTATGCAAGGAACAATAGGTAAAATTAGTACAGTTTTAATGCATATGGTTCTTGTTTAATAAAGGCTAGTTTATATAATTTTTTATGTGTGTAAGGAGAGGGGTAAGCAAAGATACGACTGAAGAAGTCCTACTCTATGTTTGTAACTGTAAAATATGTAATAAAAAAGCTTTCAATATTGGTCAGACACTTAACTACAGTCTAGATGAATTGGAACGGTAGTGTCCCACCGATTCCATGGAATTATTTCAATTTGACAAAGGCATAGGAACTTTTATTAATATTGATTCTCACGATGTTGGCATCGCTGACAAAATTGGCATTTATTGCACATCCCTAGTTTACCTGAGAAGGTGGTGGTGGGCCCCTTTCTAGAATTGCTGCAGTCCGTGTGGTGAAGGTGCTCCCACAATGCTGGTAGATAGGGAGTTCCACGATTTTGATCCAGTGACAATGGAAATGGGGATATATGTCCAAGTCAGGATGGTGTGTGACTTGGAGGGGAACTTACAGGTGGTGCTATTCCCATGCACCTGCTGTTCTTGTCCTGCTGGGTGGTAGAAGTCATGTGGTTGTGGGTGCTGCCGAAAAAGCTTTGGTGAATTACTTTAGTGCATTCTGCAGATAGTACACAATGCAGCCATGGTTTGTCAGTGGTGGAAGGGTGGACGTTTAGACTAGTAGATTAGGTGCCAATCAAATAGACTGCTTTATCCTGGATGGTGTTGGGCTTCTTGAGTGTAATTGCAGCTGCACCCATCCAAGCAAGGAGTTTGGCAGTAATGGTGTATACTACGATGCAAGGAGTCTAGTGAATAAGGCGGATGAGTTGAGGGCACAGATAGACAAGTGGAAGTAGGATATCATAGCTACTACTGAAACATGGCTGAAAGAAGGGTAGGAATAGCAGCTCAACATAACTTTAATGGAGAGGCCAAGATTAAAGTTTGCAGATGATACTAAAATTGGCCGTGTGATTGATAGTGAGGAAGAAGGCTGTAGACTGCAGGAGGATATTAATGGACTGGTGAGGTGGGCAAATGGAATTCAATCCAAAGAAGTGTGAGGTAATGCATTTGGGTAGGGCTGACAAGGCAAGGGAATGCACAATAAATGGTAGGATACTGAGAAGTGTAGAGGAACAGAGAGAACCTTGGACTGCAGAATAAGTAGATAAGGTGGTTAAGAAGGCATACAGGATAGTTTCCTTTATTAGCCAAGACATGGAATATAAGATCAGGGAGGTTATGCTTGAACTGTATAAAACACTAGTTAGGCCTCAGGTAGAGAACAGCTTACCGTTCTGGTCACCACATTACAGGAAAGATGTGATTTTGCTCAAGAGGGTATAGAGGAGTAATGTGAGTATACTCACAGGTTTCTTGAGCTGTTGAGCTGCAACTTTCTGTCTTCAGACCCTGCATAGATACGTCGAGCATCCTCCAAGATGGTGTGCGCTGATGAAGTATTTCTTCCGCCAACAAAACGGCCTCAATTATGACATGCAGCTCCTGTTTATAAACCTTGGAGGCGTCCAGGCCTTCATGAGGGAGCTGCCTGTCTTTTACCAAGAACTTATCAGGGTTTGGAACAAGGTCAGCTGCAAATGCAGTTCTCCCCGTCTGCAGTGACAGCTGTCCTTCGGGACCCGTGCTCAGGAATCCCTATCTCCACGTCTGTGGTTTTAAGTGGAAGGTGGACGAGAGGGCTGTGTTTGGCAAGGTGACCAGGGTCAGGGACCTACTTGATGGCAGTGGAGCGGGTTAGATGGTGCCAGAGAAGCTGGCACGGCGCCTATCCTGGGCCAACGTCCGGCTCGCAGCTGATGTCATCGAGTTTCTAAAAATGGCACTGGGCCCTGACTCCACTAGGTGTGTCGAGGAGACTCAAGCATGTGGTGTGATCCCATCCAAACTGACCCCTTTATTTATTAATCATTTGAAACCAAAATCCTTGTCAGTGGAGCTCGGCCCTTAAATGACATCTAATTTATGTAACTGTACAGTCCAAGCGCCAAGCCCCGAAACATCCCTTGGGAGCCGGCACCTCACAACTTGAGCCGCTTCCGGGAAATCCCCTCCATGCCTTTCAGTTCTGCACGGTGGGGGATTCCTGTACAGGCTGCTCATGCACACCCTCCATTTTTCCATTCTCGTCTACTGTCCGGACATGCCATGGCACACCATCTTGCTGTCCAGAGGATGCGGGGGTTCCTAATGGAGTACTCTCTATGCGGGTGTCTTCCCTTTATTCATTGTGGACTTGGCCTGGAGGGTGTTGCATGGGGCAGTCCCATGCAATAATTTTTTAAATCGGTTTACGGACTCCCAGATCGCCTGCAATTTCTGTGGTCTGGAAGAGTCCATGTTCCATGTTTATATTAAATGTGTGAGAGTGCAGCCCCTATTCTATTATTTGAAGGGGCTGCTCTCTGATTTTTGACTGCACTTCAGTCCCACCCTCCTGATCTTTGGGCACCCAGTGCGAGGGGAGCGGGCAGGTGGGAAAGTCTCCTCGTAGGACTGCACCTGGGCCTGGCCAAGGTGGCTATTAACTGGTCCAGGCAGTGGGCAGTCGATGGGGTCGTTCAGTCCAACTGCCTGCCTCTCTTCCGTGGCTACGTTCACGCCAGGATGTCCCTGGAGATGGAGCACACAGTGTCCACCTGTACACTCGCGGTATTCTGTGAGAGGTGGGCGCCGGAGGGATTGGAGCGCATCATTTCAACAAGGAACAAAACTTTAATTTAATTTGATTGGCAAAGTTCCCTTTAATGTTTAATTGTTAATTTTGTAGGTTTTGGTGCCCTTAAAAAAGGGGCAATTGTTTTAAAGTTACACCAAAATAATTGTAGAGCTGCTGAGTTGGGAGTGGCTTAGTCAGTCACGTGATGTTCACAAGACTCAATAAAACCCCAGCTAGTTGGGGTTTTATTGAGCTGTGTGGCTGTGAGCTTTGTGGATGAACTGTAATGTGTAGTGTGATTGTTAAACCTTTGCTAATAAACCAACTAGTTTTTAATAACAATGTGTTGCTATGAATTCTTAAGCAAAGAACCCATGAAGCAAATTACGAGGATGTTGCTAGGACTGAAATGTTTAGCTATGAGGAAGGATTGGATAGTCTGGGGTTGTTTTCTTTGGAACAGAGGAGGCTGAGATGAGACTTAGTTGAGGTGTATAAAATTATGAGTGACCTGGACAGAATAGATAGAAAGGACTTATTTCCCTTAGTAGGGAGATCAATAACCAGGGGGCATAAATTTAAAGTAATCAGTAGAAGGATTAGAGGGGAGTTTAGGAGAACTTTTTTCACCTGGAGGGTGGTGGGGGTCTGGAACTCACTGCCTGAAATGTGGTAGAGGCAGAAACACTCACCACGTTTAAAAAGTACTTGGAACCTACTGGGCTACGGACCAAGGCCAAAGCTAGATAGCTCTTTTTCGACCGGCACAGACATGATGGGCCAAATGGCCTCCTTCTGTACCATAAATATCTACGATTCTATGTTTCTATGAGAGTATTCCATCACACTGCTGGCTTGTGCCTTATAAGTGGTGGGGAGGTTTTGGGTGACGGGAGGTAAGCCACTTGATGCAGAATAAGAAACTGTTAGGAAGAAAATGATTCAATATAACAAAGATTTTATAGTAGAAGTCATTTTGTGAATGTGTAGATCGTGATCTTCACCTTAGAGTTGCTGTCAGCCTCAAAACTAAGCCCAAGTGGAATGGCAAAGGAAAATGGTATGAGTATGCTACTGAGATAAGGATGGCACTAGGAAACCAAAGAAATAATGTGACAAATATGGAATATTTCACTTTATTTTGTACAAGTAATGCACCCTCATTTACACATTTGCTTAAATTATTTACGCTGGTATTTTCATATAATTTTGTCTAATTTTCAAGCAGTACTTGGTGGGTGGGGGCAAGGATCTGTTATATCGGATTCCTACCCACTTCCCATTGTCATTTCTAGTGGACAACAAAAGCACCTGCCTTAAAATGGGTAGGCACATTCAAATGAGGCAGTAATGACATGGTAATATGATGTATTCCATTTTATGTCTTTGCCCAATTTCCCAATCATTGTCAACCACATAAAATGCATTTTTCGGGTTGCTAGGTATCGGAGAAGACACAGATGTGAATTTAAAGAATACTTCAGGTACTTTTTAAGGATTTACAGAAAGCTTGATTTGTAAATATGTTGTTTCTTTGCTGTTGGCAATTGCATTACCACCTACAATGTTGTCTTTTGTTCTGCGTCTACCATTTTCCGATCCCCTACCCATTGCAAAGAGGGCAGAATCGATTTCCCGTTCAGAATTCCTGTATTTTTTGGGGGAGGAAAGAATGAGATGCAGGTGTACAGCAATCTCACACTGGTATCCCATACAAGATTAAACAGATTGAGGTGCTTCTACCTCCAGTTATCCTGAAGCAGTACTTACAGAGGCTACAGTTTACAAGAAAGACGTCGCCACTTGCTGCAACCCAACCCATAGCTTCACTGCAGCACTGCCACTAGCTGTAAAGCTCATAACTGCCCTGAACTTTTATGGTCATTTCAAGCTGCCACATCACAAATGGTTGCCAGTCAACTGTTCACAGATGCATTAAGCAAATCATTGATGCAATGTTTGTCTCAGCAGGCCGGTTCATACATTTTTAAATGCATAACCAGCAGCAACATGCCAGGGCACAGCAATTTTACGAGCAGCAGGAGTCCCCAGTGGTCAAGTGGTCATTAATTGTACCCACTTGCTCCCTTGATCAAATACCTATGTCAACAAGAAATGATACTACATTATCAATATGCTGAAATGTTAGTGATCAGAAGCAAATAGACCTGATAAACCTGCAGCTGGCACATGTCCTCATATTTCCCCATCTCCAACAATCTCAATGGTTTCCCACCCCTCATGCTGCCCATAATGGGTGTTATGACATGGGCATGCAACAAATAATTGAATTCCATGTAAGACTTTTTGTAGGTAGAATGCAAGTAAGGATGTGAATGAAGGAAAATTTCAGGTGAAGTCCAGGGCTCTAAATGGCATCAAACTATCTCATAGACATTAATCATAAGCTTTTCAAGCATTTAAACTGCCAGTGGGAGGTTATCGTAAGTGGAAGACTTAGGGGTGAAAATTCGGTACTGCCCATTTTGAGGCGCTAATGGAGGCAGGGCAGTAACTTTTGCACTGGGAAATGGTTTGCATCTACAGCCGCAAAGTTCATCAGCTGGGCCCTGAGTGTGAAGCGGAGCGCTAAGGAAAGCGTTCCACACCTCCCTTAGGGTGCTAGGCCAGCTGAGCAACTGAAAATCCCGAGCTAATGAGCAGGCCTCGGAGCGCTCTAAGAGAGGCTTCCGTAGAAAAAAAAATCAGCAAAAAAACCACCAAAAACATTCCCAATACCTTACTGTCACCACATAAACATAAATCGAATAAACAAAAACATGAAAAACAATCACACTTACCTCAGGTAGACATTCCTTGCCTCACTGCCGCCGGAACAGCTCGGACCGTCAGCTTTCCCAGGCGGTCCCAATAGGGTGTGCTAAGAGGCGCTACAGGTCCCCCAGAAAACATTTCGAAACGGTGTCACAACCAGGGGTATTGCACACCAGCTTGCCTCTCCCGGGTGATACTGCCCCACGTTCCCACTAAACCGGCACCGAATGTCCCGGCAGGGAGTTGGAAGCTGGCTGCCCGCCCGGAAATTATTGCTCCAGGGTGCAAACAGAGATGGCAACAGATCGAATTTCCACCCCATAGTATAGTGCATTCTTGGAAGGTGTGGCTGGCTCCACATATCTTGCCAGACCTGGTTAGGTCATGAAACTCTTTGCGGAACTGAGCGGCCACACATCGCATAGTAGAATTGGCACTGATTGCCCTGGCCACCTCCTTCCACCTATCTTACTTGGGGCCTTTCACCTATTGGTCAGTTCCAAAGTGAGCCCTTATCCTGAACCTAATCTCCTGAAACAGCACCTTAGTATCTTAATCTGCACCCTACATTTTTAGATGAAAAAATATCTAAAACAAATTTTGTGTTGTGACCCCGTTAAACTGTTCCAGGTCTTTATAACCTGCAGCAAGCATTTAGTTACGATCCCAAGGATGGTCAGCTCCCCAGTGACAGGGATTACCAACACCTGGAGTTTGCCTGGGTTGTGCAAATTTCAGTGATCATAGAAACGATGATTGTGCCAAGACCCATCCCATTGAGCAGGTCGAAGTACTGTCCTGCCACACTTCTGATCAGGATTGCAACCCCACAGACAACCCAGGCTTTAAAACCATGTAATAATTGAAAAAACAAATAATATTGTGTGAACCTATAAAAGCATAGAGGAAAGATTAGTTATGTCAAATTGCCTTTCCAAAGAATCAAAAAGACTCAATCAATTTCTAGTCTGTTAAAGTTCTCGTTATTGTTAGCAAAAATATACATACTTACACAATGCAGTCATCATTTAAAATACTTATTAACCAAAGATTTTTTTTTACCACAGGAGAGGTGAAGACAGTGAATCCACCATCTCCACTACAGATACCCTTGTCTATTATGCAGGTATCCTTGAAAAGCTGAATAGTTCTGTTTTCTATTTGGGTCCCCAATGAAATTAAGCCACAAATCTATAGACTGCAGAGAAATGTAAACTGTAGTTTATTCAAGTTCTGATAGGCTCACATCAGCGAGGTGCCTCCTCTTGTGAGGGTAACACTCCCTTTTATGGCTGAGAGTAGACAATCAACACTCCCTGAAGTTAAGTCCTAAGAGGTGAGTTTGAGACAGCACAGGCAGGGGATGATTATCTCTTTGACTTCCCATTTATTGCGGTGAGAAATCACCTGACCTACTTGAAGCTTCACTTTGCTGATGCAGTTAAAATTGGGAATCAATGATATGATAAGTCATGGTTGCAAACCCATATCCCACCATACTAACACACTATAGTCCTGAGATACCCGAGTAGTATCAGTAAAAGTGACCATGAAGCTGTTGGATTGTTGTTAAACCAATGATATTCTTTAGCATCCTTACCGGATCAGAGAAAGTTGGCTGTTGATCCTTGGAAAGAAGTGACTGACAGGCGACCCTATAGAGTTATAGAGGCCCGGAAATTGTAGTCAGCAGTGAAGCGAGGGCATTTGCCACTGGCCCGAAAGTAAGCTTCACACAGGATCTCGCAATCTCTGTGGCAAGAACTTTGAATTTTCTGACATTCATTTCAAATCAACGGAGGCCAATGGGATCCCCTTGTGCGAACTGCTGTGATGTAACAAGCTGTGTAAGCAGGCAATCAAAACACAGAATTTTCACAGACAGTGAACAAGGAAGTGAGTAACTTCTTAAAATTCGAAATTTAAAAAAAATGTTAGAGAGAGCAAAACATTTTTTTATTTATTAAAATGGATACATTTCACACGTCACAAAATTAAAATTAGTTTTTCGGGCTCTTCACCTTTGTTTAGCAGTTAATACGTTGTTAAAACCCAGTTACACCTAATCCCTTTGGGTCTAACTTTAGGTGGGGAATTTAATAGCATAATTAATGCAGAAAAGCCAGAGTTTTCCGCAGTTTCTCCGACTTGAGTGATTACACTGATTGCCGGCTCTGTTGTGGGGGTGGGGGGCGGGTGGGGGGCGGGAGCGTAGGGGTGCGGTGGTGGTGCCTGTCTGGGCCATGAAATAGTAAAAGATACAGAAATCATTGTTATGGAACTCGACTTAAAGTCAAACTGTGACTTTAGGGCATGTGAGCACAGGTTCAAACTAGCAAAAGGCAAACTTAGGAGAGATGTCAGTAAGTTATTTATGCAAAGAGTAGTCAGTGCATAGAATAGATTTCTCATCAAGTTAATGGCAACAAGAACCCTCGAGTTACTTAAGGAGCAGTTGGATGCTGTGATGCAGGGAATACACGCGCTTTCTGGATTTTGAGCTAAGGTGGCCTAAATGACCTTTCTCATCCAAAAGTATGCTGTGACTTTACTCCCTTCATCCCTAACATCATATCCAAAAGGCATTGGAGATAAGTTTTAATTAATATATACAATTTATATCATGCAATTTAAATTAAAATGTTATTACATTGTGCTATAGTTTCCACTTAAGATCAGATTCAGATTGTGATACTATCTTATCAAAATATACCAGACTGACTTCATAAAGACATGAAAATTACTGTGTAATATCTTCATTGAAGCTTTCCTTCCGGCTATTCGAAGTTTTGTATTTATTCCAACACATCAAACAGCCCAATATTTGGTTGTAGAATGTTGCAGCACAGAAACAGGCCATTCACCCCATCGGGTCTGAACCAGTGTTTTTCTCCCTATGAGCCACTTAGTCCAGAACCACTCCCTTGTCTACTTGCTAGTAGGAAGCAAAATAAATAAATACAAATTACATTTTTCCACATCAGTTATACGGTCATTTCAATCATGAATTAAATTTTCCATTTCTCATTCCTCAGCGGGTATTGGAACAACCTTTTGAGGCCTACGTGGAAAAGTTAAATTCTCTCTTCCCTTTGGAGCAGATTATCCCTTTTCATTTTGTTTGCTTCACATTTTGCAGATACTGATGCAAATGCATGTTTCTGCTAATAGCTGGTGATACTGCTCTGTAAATAATAATCACAACTTTCCATGTTACTTTTTACATCTACTGAGATTTTGTTTTCAAGTAAAAAAAACTATACAAACATAAATAATTAGAGAAACGTCTGGGCTGAATTCTGGGGGTAGGGAATGCAATGACAATTTTTTTTAACACAAAAGAAGTCTCTTTAATTGGTTGTATAGTTTAATAGATTTTTAAAAAATCTATAGAATAAATTGGACATAGTCTGTGGAAGCAGTTGCTCAAGCAGCTGAATTAATTTTCCTTGTTCCACATATGGTTATGTTTTAGTTTCTTAGATGAGCAAGTTTTCCTCATATTTTGATTTGAAAAAAAGAGAAAGCTGCCAGATTGCAAGATTTCAGGTGTGGCACATTCTGCAAATGTAGATCTTAGTGTCTAAAAATGGAACATCTTGCCCTGTATTGTAGAATTTGATTGCAATAATTACAATGCAGACAAACTAGGCAGAGCTCTCTCTTTTTCAAACAGTACTGAACATAGCTGCATAAATGTTTCCTGTCACATTGTTAAATGTCATCGTGCATTTGATAAAACTTACACACATGCTTAAACATTGAAACTTTTTTTCATTAATACAGAGTTTGAAGAGGAAGGTGGCGAAATGCCTTATTTGATGGAAGATTCACTCGATGAAGAGTACCTGGATGTTTTGTATATGAGAAAGCAAAGAGACAAATTTACTACAAAATCTGTATAATTAATAAGATAATAGCAGCCAATGAAAAATCAGCAAAACTAAATCCTTGAAAAAATAAATAAACTCAGCTGTATACTTTCTCACGCAGCTGCAGGGCATTTATTATATATAAGCATTTTTTTTTCATACTGCTCGCGCACATGGATTGTTGCTCCAGGTTCAGCTTTTATGAATTATTAACTCCAGTGTACAGGAAAAGGCTGCACCTTTTACAAAATGCTTCCTACTGTCTCTCCTGTTACTCGTTTCTAATCTAATGCTTTAATCCATAATAAAACCTCTGCTGGTGCTTGTTTACTGGAACATGTGACGGACAATATTTTGAACGAGAACTGCTGTCGGAAAATTCTAGATTGTAATTTAGAAGTTACTTATTTAACCAAGTTATCTGCTTGGCTACCCAGAATAATGGTGTACTAGTGTTAATATTTTCACAATGCCCATCGTGAAGAGTTTAAAAGGTCCATTCTTCACCTAACCCGAACCCTAACCCTAACCCTAACCTGTGGAATTCCCTGCCGCAGAGAGTTGTTGATGTCAGTTCACTGGATATATTCAGGAGGGAGTTAGATATGGCCCTTACAGTTAAGGGGATCAAGGGGTATGGAGAGAAAGCAGGAAAGGGGTACTGAAGGAATGATCAGCCATGATCTTATTGAATGGCGGTGCAGGCTTGAAGGGCCGAATGGCCTAATCCTGCACCTATTTTCTATGTTTCTATGTTTCACCTGGATGGAACTGCTCCAGCTCCTCAAAAACACTTGCCAAAATGCTGGAGTCTGTTCTTTTCATTTTGTTTTAAGGTATTACTTTATGCTATTCTTATTTATACTTGGCTGGAGTGAATGAAATGCATCAAACAATCATATCTCACTCCCTCCAACTGGGCAACATTCCCCACACACTTAGGGCTCAATTTTTCTTACCAAGGTGGGAGAGAGAGGCGGGCGACGTCCAAGGTGGGGATAACCGTGCTCCTGGCTCCATGTCAGCTTCCCCCAGGGCTTTCCCTTAAGCCCAACCTGCGAGGTTCCCGACCAATTAAAAGGAAGCGGGTCTGATGACATCATCTGATGATATGTCATCAGCTGGTTTTCTTAAAGGGACCATGCCCACATACATTTTGACAGTTGGGCTGTCATTGCTCTACAGCATTGAGGTGCTGAAAACTGATGCACCTGGGTTCTGATGCTTATGGAGGGAGTCACAGCATGCAATGAGTTGCTCTTCCATTCTCATGAGTGGACGCGACCTCCCCAAGATACCAAAGCAGCCTGGTTGCATATTGTACAGGAGGGCACAAGCAGAAATATCGTCAGGAGGACTGGCTGTGGTGGTGCAAACCTTTCAATTATCTCAGTAGATCACAAAACTGCAAAGCCACACTCAACCTCATCCTGCTGTGTCACTTATAACATCCCATCACTCTGCCTTCCCTATCCTACTCTTGCACATCCTTACTCACACCAACTTACCTTGCACCTCCACCCATCCCTCTGTCTCTATCTACATTATCACATTGTCATTTCGCTAACCATCCTTCACACTCACCCTTATCCTTGTCCAATCATACCAACTAACAACACACAAGGGTAGGCACTTGGGTGTTACCACCAATGCTGATGTAAAGTTTCTGCTAATGTGTTGTCAAACATTGAAATCGTTATTTTCAACACATTGCCTTCTTGTACAGATCTATGTGCACCTTAGGAAGGGGCTTAGTGAGTTTCAGTGAATGGTGAGACATAATGGTACCCCCCATCCCTTACAATGGTGATGAGTGTGAAATGAATGGCTTGGTCATTGTAGGGAGGCATTATGGTGTTGGTGTGGGGTGGTGCCAACCTGGTGCATCACATGACAGCCCGGGTGTACAGCGTCAAGTGTAGCAAATCTGGCCATGGTGATGCCATCCCTGGCATCCCGGGCAGCAATGTGGTCGAGTGCTGATGCCCTGTGTCCTGTGCAGCATCAGGTGATTGCGGAGAAGGTTGTTGTTGGTGTTGCTGATATGCCTGGTGATGTTGGTGTTGAGGCTGATCGTGGTGGGATTCTGGGGACCAAGGTGAGATTTTTTCAAGGGCAATGATGATGATGGAATAGATGGCAGGTGAGGTTGAGATAACAGAAGTGATCTCTCATTAGTGAGATAGGTTGCTCCAAGGAGGTGACACTGGATAGAGAGATCACAGCAAACAATTCAAACCTCCATAAAGCTGAAAAGTGTATTCCAAATCATGAAGGCTCCAGCTTCTAGGATTGAAAATTGAACAGCTGTGAAATGGTAGCTTTTATACCACTTCTGCAGCTGCCAATTAGTCAAACCAATCTAGAGTTGTTGAGAACCCGATACACTGACCTGACGTGATCCCTGGGCGAAGGAAGCCTCATAAAAAACTTGGTAAAATGGTTAGGACCTGGAAAAATGCTGCATTAATAGCTTTAAACAGCTTCTTAACTATCTCATTTGCCTGACATGCTGCTTAGTGCCAGGAGGCGGGTTCAGAGCGGACTTCCGCCCCACTGTCAACCACGGCCATTTTGACAGCGGGCCTCCAAACTTGCACTCGCAAGGTTGATTAAGATTTTGGCCCTGGTGTGATGATTTTAAAAGTCACCACTAGAGGCCAGCACAGACCATTAGTCAGGTTTCATGTCAAGTACTGTGTTCAATAACATCCCTGGCCAGCCTAGAAAATGGAGGACAATTCATTCTCTATTCGCTATCTTGCTAGTTTCATGGCCTGCCATGAGTTTTTTTCATATATATAATATTGTAAGCATTTTATTTGTGAAATATGTATCCAATGGCACATATTATAGTTCCCTTTGGACTATGCTCAGTTTTTATTTTGAAATTCTATACATGATACAGGTTGCCGAACCCAGAACTGTCAACCCCCCCCCCACTGCTCCGCCACCGGACTCCTCGGGCTCTGCCGTCGGACCCCGCTTAACCCCCCACCCCAAGACCCCCCTTTCCCCTCTCCCCCCCCGGACGCCCTTCCTCCTGCCCTTACCTTGGCCCAGGTGTTTCCGGATTTGGGACGTCGGAAAGACGTTCCGAAATCCGGAAATACCCGAAATCTGGAATGGCCTAGATCCCGTGGTTTTCGGATTTTGGATGCTCAACCTGTAGTTACATGTCTGGTAGTAATGTTTTCATTTTGCGGGGAGAGGGGGTGTACGGTTTGTGTTGAAGATTGAGGGGTACTAATTATAACATATTTGCACACTGCACCAGGTAAAGAGTAAATCCTCAACTATTCTGTGGCAACAATGCATCATAACCGTAATCTTGCTGGGAAACTACCACTGTGTCATCCATTCTTTGCCTAGATTTTAAAGCCAGTTAAAGTAGCCGTTATGGATAGGAAAATGAGGCTGAGATCTGTTACATTGGATTTCCTACCACTTTGTGCATCACTTACATTTCTGGTGGCTGAATTGTTTGGAAGCTTCTGTATAAAATACACAGGAGCTTAATTTGAATACTTAGGCCTCAATTCTGCTGACCTCGGTCGGTCCTTGACGGGCGAAGTCGGAAGTGGGTATCAACCCCACTGCTGTCTCTATTCTGCTCTGTGAAATGAATTTCCATTGATGTGGCTTGTTAAGCCCGCCCAGCACATTTCCCGGCCAATTAGAGGAAGCGGGTCTGGTGACGTCATTTGATGGCGCGTCAGTAGCCGGTTTCCTTAAAGGGACCATGCCCACATTCATTTTGACAGCTGTGCTGTCAGTGTTCTACAACATTGAGGTGCTGCAAATACTTGCAATCACTCCACAAAGGTGCACGGCTACACACAGGCTCTCCCATCACTCCCTCCATATGCTTCTGGAGTGAGTCACAACATCCAGGGAGGTTGCCTTCCCTTCTCATGTGCAGAAGAGACCTCCTCAGGAGATCAACACAGCCTGGTTGTACATTGCAGAGGAGGGCACAAGCAGGGATGTTGTCAGGAGGATCTGGTTGCAGTGCCGCAAACCTTTCAATGATTTCAGTAGATATCGAAATGTTACTGCAAACACTTATGCTGCTTTGCCTCTCATCACATTCCCATCATTCTGGCTTCCCTACCCTACTCCTGCACATCCTTACTCACATCAACCCGGCGCCACATGCCTTTCCCAATGTCGGGTCCACGCTGGTCGTGGGCCACGTCTGTCAAACTGAGGGAGTTCAGTGGCTTTTGAATCAGCTGTTGAGTTGAGAGCTTCAAATGTACAGTAAAAGCTCCCACCTTACAGAGATATCATCCCTCAGCCACAAGCTCTTCCTCACTGCATTTCCACAACAGATTCACCGTTCTTTACACAAGTCTCCATCCAGTCTCACCTCATTACCACTCTCACCATTGACAGACTACTTCTGTCGTCTCTACTTTACCTGCCATTTGTTAGATCAGCATGGTGTCCTTTACACTGTCTCACTTTGGTCCCCTGGTTGTCAGAATCAGACCACGAGGAGCCCCAACATCAGCAGCACCAGGCATACCAGCAACACCAATATCAACACCAACCTTCTCCATAATCATCCGATGCACCTGAGCTCATTGCTGCCCAGGAGGCCAGGGATGGCCTCATCATGGCCAGACTTGGTTAACTTTACTTGACATTGTGCACCCTGGCTGCCACCTGATGTGCCAGGTTGGCACAACCTCACCCCAACACCATAAAGCATCCCTTAATAATGAAGCCATTTCTTTTCCACTCAACACCATTTGGGGAGGGGGTGTACCATTATATCTCACCATTCACTGCAACTCACTAAGCCACTTCCAATGGCGTACACAAATCTGTCCAAGACTTTAAAGTGGTTTAGAAACATAGAAACATAGAAAATAGGTGCAGGAGCAGGCCATTCAGCCCTTCTAGCCTGCACCGCCATTCAATGAGTTCATGGCTGAACATGAAACTTCAGTACCCCCTTCCTGCTTTCTCGCCATAACCCTTGATCCCCCGAGTAGTAAGGACTTCATCTAACTCCCTTTTGAATATATTTAGTGAATTGGCCTCAACTACTTTCTGTGGTAGAGAATTCCACAGGTTCACCACTCTCTGGGTGAAGAAGTTTCTCCTCATCTCGGTCCTAAATGGCTTACCCCTTATCCTCAGACTGTGACCCCTGGTTATGGACTTCCCCAACATTGGGAACATTCTTTCTGCATCTAACCTGTCTAAACCCGTCAGAATTTTAAACGTTTCTATGAGGTCCCCTCTCATTCTTCTGAACTCCAGTGAATACAAGCCCAATTGATCCAATCTTTCTTGATAGGTCAGTCCCGCCATCCCGGGAATCAGTCTGGTGAACCTTCGCTGCACTCCCTCAATAGCAAGAATGTCCTTCCTCAAGTTAGGAGACCAAAACTGTACACAATACTCCAGGTGTGGCCTCACCAAGGCCCTGTACAACTGTAGCAACACCTCCCTGCCCCTGTATTCAAATCCCCTCGCTATGAAGGCCAACATGCCATTTGCTTTCTTAACCGCCTGCTGTACCTGCATGCCAACCTTCAATGACTGATGTACCATGACACCCAGGTCTCGTTGCACCTTCCCTTTTCCTAATCTGTCACCATTCAGATAATAGTCTGTCTCTCTGTTTTTACCACCAAAGTGGATAACCTCACATTTATCCACATTATACTTCATCTGCCATGCATTTGCCCACTCACCTAACCTATCCAAGTCATTTTAACAGAAACTTTATATAAACAATGGATAAAGCACTCAAATGGTTACCCTTGTGTGTTGTTAGTTGGTATGATTGCACTAGGATGAGGGTGAGTGTGAGGGGTGTGAGTAAGGGTGTGTAGGCTATAGAATAAGGCTGATAGTTGCACAATGAAATACTTGGTGCATTGGGAAGCCTGCCAGAAAGCCGCAATATCAAGGAGCATGGAGGAGTCCAGCACCAACTTGGTATAGGGCTTTGCGCAGAGCTTGGAACCCATGCTGTCCAACATGGAAGTGGTGACTTGCGGACACAACCATGATGCAGCATCATATGGCCGATGTCCCTGGCTCTAATTTTTCAACTATGCTCCTAAGTTCTAGAATCCCCAACCAATGGAAATAGTTTCTCTCTATCTACCCTATCTATTCCCCTTAATATCTTGAAAACTTTGATCAGATCACCCCTTAACCTTCTAAATTCTAAGGAATACAACCCTAATTTTTGCAATCTCTCCTTGTAACTTAATCCTTGAGGTCCGGATATCATTTTGGTAAACCAATGCCGCACTCTCTCCAAAGCCAATATATCCTTCCGAAGGTGTGGTGCCCAGAACTGCTCACAGTACTCCTTTTGAGGTCCAATATAGATGACCTCACATTTGCTTATACAGGTGCGACGTCCAAAATCCGGAGTTCCAGAATCCGAATGTTCCAAATCCAGAGTGGGGTTGTCCGGAAACCGGAAAATGTTCTGAAATTCAGACTCTCCTGCCTAGGCCCGACCTCCAGCCACGCCTTGGCCCAATCTCCCCTGGCCTCGGCCCGACCTCCGGCCACATGGACTCGCCTTGGCCCGACCTCCCCCAGCCTTGGTCTGACCTCCAGCCGCCCGGCCTTCCCCCGCCTCGGCCTGACCTTCACCCGACCTCTGGCTGCCTGACCCGACCTCCTCCGGCCTTGGCCCGACCTTCCCCCCAACCTCTGGCCGGCCGACCGACCTCACCCAGCCTCAGCCCGACCGACACCCCCGGTCTCCAGCGGCCCGACCAACCTCACCCCGGCCTCGGCCTGACCTCCGGCCACACGTCCTCACCTTAGCCCGACCTCCCCCAGCCTTGGTCTGACCTCCAGCCGCCCGGCCTCCCCCCCGCCTTGGCCCGACCTCCCCCGGCCTCGGCCTGAGCTCCCCCGACCTCTGGCCGCCTGACCGACCTCCTCCGGCCTCGGCCCGACCTCCCCCCAACCTCTGGCCGACCGACCTCTCGCAGCCTCAGCCCGACCGACACCCCCGACCTTCGGCGGCCCGACCGACCACTCCCTCCTGGCCCAACCGACCCCCAGAACCCCAGTGGCCCGACTGAGCCCCCCCCCCCCACCCGCCCTCCACCTACCTTCCTCGGCCCAGGCAAAGGCGTTCCGAAATCCGGAAATACGCAGAATACAGAATGTTCTCGGTCCCGAGGATTCCGGATTTTGGACGTCACACCTGTATTGAAATCTATTTGCCACATTTTTGTTCATTACTGTTATTTTACATTAATTTTATTGAGTCCCTGTCCCCGATTTAATATTAGTTTCCTTGGGATTTCCGGCATGCTATCCTCTTCAACTGTAACTACTAATGCAAATTAGTTATTCCACATGTCCACCATTTCCTTATTAACATTGACAATATCACCACTTTCAGTTTTAAGGGGTCAACATTGCTCCTGACCACCCTCTTTTTCCTAATATAATTGTAAAAATTCTTTGTAATGATTTTGATATACCTTGCAAGTCTCTTTTCATGCTCCCTTTTTGTAGCTCATACTATCTGTTTTGTGTCCCTTTGCTATTCATTGTATCTTTCCCATTTGCCAGGATCTGTGCTATTTTTTGCATGTTTGTATGCTTTTTCTTTTTGTTTTAGTCATCCATGACTTTTTTTTGGCAAGTAGAGTTCTTGCCCTTCAGGGATATAAATTGGTTCTCCATCACCTTAAATTCTTTTTTAAACATCTCCCGTTGATCTTCTGTCATTTTACCCATGAACAAATTTGCAGTTTACTGTCGACAGTCTCAGCCTCATCCTGTTGAAGGCGACCTTAGCTAAATCTAAAATCATTGCATCTTTTTCGTGTTTCTCCCTTTCAAACGCTACGTTAAACTCGATCATGTTGTGATCGCTATTAGATAAATGTTCACGCACCATTAGGCTATTAACTAAATCTGGCTCATTGATCATTACTAAATCTAATATGGCTTTCCCTTTTGTTGTCTCTAGGACATATTGTTGTAGTAAACTATCTCGACACACTCAAGAAATTCACTACCTTTCTGCCAGGTGCTCGTCTGCTTATTCCAATCTAAATGAAAGTTAAAGTCCCGGATTAAAATCACTCTGTCTTTGCTACACACTTGCCTAATCTTGACATTTACACAATCTAGCACTTCGGCGCTGCTACCGGGGGTCTATATACAACTACCACTACTGAACCAGACGATGGGTGACTAAAAGAAAACAGTTACTGCCAAGAAAGGCGCCAAGAAAATAATTAAGAAAACACCACCGAAGGGCGGCAAGAAGCGCAGAAAGTCAAGAAAGGAGAGTTACTCCATCCACATCTACAAAGTGATGAAGCAGGTTCACCCTGACACCGGCATCTCCTTCAAGACCATGGGCATCATGAACTCGAGCGCATCCCGACTGGCCCATTACAACAAGCGCCTCACCATCAGCTCCCGGGAGATCCAGACCACCGTGCGCCTGCTGCTGCCTGGGGAGCTGGCCAAGCATGCCGTGTCAGAAGGGACAAAGGCGGTGACCAAGTACACCAACTCCAAGTAAAACTACATGTTGTCCTGAAAGAAAAAAACCCACTACAGTCATAAATCATTTCCTATTTCTTAATTCTACCCATTAAGTGTCCACTGCCTGCTTATCTCTCTTTATATCCTCTCGTCATTGAAGTGTTTTCATCCTTAATCACTATGACTACTCCTTCCCCTCTGCCATTTTCCCTACCTTTCCTGTAGACCTTATAACCTGGTATATTTAGTTCCCAGTCCTGACCATCTTGCAGCCATGTCTCAGTAATGGCTACCATGTCATACCCTCCAATTTGAATTCATGACTGCAGTTCATTCAATTTGCCCTGTGCGTTTTTATAAAGAACGCTTATTTGGGCCACACACCCTAACCGGTCCTTCAGCTCTAATATTTTACTCACATGTTTCTTATTTTGCCCTCCTGGTTTAATGATATATCTTTTAATTTTCCCTTTACCTGTGGTGCCTAAAGCACAATTTCATATCCCGGAGGAATGGCAGTGATTGCGTGGAGCATGAACCTGCTGACCCCTCTCAGGATGACAGCTCTTGTCCTCCCACCCCTGCCACTCTGTCAGTGCCCTTGCTGTTGCCTGTCACCCAGCCAGCCCAGACTGCTGCCACCCATGCTGAGATGGTGCAGTCTATAACTGGGCCTTCTAGACCCAAAGCTGCTGGAGATTGTCCTCTAAGGCTATGTGTAGTCTCCACTGAAAGTCAGCAGCCTTCCACCAGCCAAGGTGCAGCCATTGAGGTAGCACTGCGTAGGAGCACTAGGACAGGCAAAGACATATGACAGAAGGCACTAAGGGAATGTATAAGGGTGATTAGTTGACGTTTGTATGCAATATGGCAATATTTTGTTTATACATTTTATTTGGAATGTTTATTTTGTATCAGCTTTTATTTTTGCATTGTGGCAGTGTGGATACTGTGATGGTCAGTGACAGAGCGAAGGCAAGGTGTGGGATTGCTGGTGAATGAGGAATTGGGGTTGCGTTTACTGGTATCACATGCGGATAAATTCTTCATGGACAGTTCAACCAGAAAGGAGCTGTCTAATTTGCCTCCTTCCTTCCTCCTCCTCCTATTCCTCTTTCTCTTCCTCCTCCTTGTGCTCCTGCTCCTCAGCTGGATGCCATATAGCTGGTGGCAAGTGCCGTGCCCTCATGATGGCAAGGTTATGCAGCACCAGCAGACCACCATGAATATTGATAGCTGCTCTGCCGAGTACTGCAGTGTGGTCCAGGCAGTGGAACCATTATTTTAGCATGCCAATAGTCTGCTATTATATTTTGTGTGGCAGCATGGCTTTCATTGTATGCATGTTGTCCACATGTGCATGGGTTGCACACCGGAGTCATGAGTCATGACGTCAGCAGATAACCCTGTCGCCCAGTAGCCAACCTTTGGTTTGGAGTGGTGGCTCAAATGCAGACAGCATTGTGGACTGCCACAGAATTAGACATCATGAGTGCTGTCAGGATACTGGGCATTGATCTGCATGATTCTCCCCCTATGGTCGTACACCAGCTGGATGTTGAGGGAGTGGAATCCCTTTTGGTTGCGCTGCATGTCAGAGTTTACATGCGGCACCTGCATTCAATGGCACCTTGCACCTTGAGGAAGCCTACAGTACCAGCAAAGCTCTGTGCTCACTTCACCTGCTTTTTTTTTTAGCAAGAAAGAATGAAATGTAGTCAGCTCTCTTTTAATACAGAGCCTCAGTGACCTCCCTTACACAAGATTGGATAGCAATATCTCCAGTTCCAGCCTGGAAGGAGCCTGACGCATAAATCTTCATTATCATGGTCACCTTCACAGCCACTGGCAATGTGGTTCTTGCCCTGCTCGGAGGTTGTAGATGTGGCTGCAGCAGTTGGCAGATTTCAGTGAGGATCTACTTACTGAAGTGCAAATGTCTCACGCATTGCTCCATATTGAGGTTTAGGTAAAAGATTTGCTCCCTTAACACTCTGGGAGGATATGGCCTCCTGCTGAGAGCCCCTTTCCCTCCATTCTCCTCCCCCCTCTTCCAGCAGGTTATCTTGCTCTGTTTGGTATCTGCTCATTTCCCAAGTCATGCTGCACTCCAAGGGGAATGCCTACTACCGCAGTCATGTCTGTCAGCAAGTGGTCTGTGCGGAAGCCTTGAAGTTGGGAAAAAGTCCTTCAACAGGTGCTACACCATTTCCTGTAGACTTCAGCAACTTTAATCTACTATAGAATTGTAGAATTGTAGCAACAGTCAGTAGAAATCAATCAGCAACTAACCTGTAAGTAGGTGATGACCCCTTTAAATAGCACTGGTGGTGAAGAGGGGTTCTTCCACTGCTGAATGCATGTTCTGCTGTACAAGGTTAATAGAGGGTGTTAGCTGGAGTGTTGAGCACTAAAACGTCAACGCTGGCACCAAACCAGCGTTGCAGGTTGATTGACGTCACTCTGCATACTTCCGGCAGATGCTCACATTGAAGCCCTCACCAATGTGTCTTCCAGCGTGACTCACATCACAAGTGTGCACATGCGCTATTTTGGCCCTCTAAAGGCACTCATAGCACTCAAAAAATGGACGCTACAAATCCATATTTTGCGCTCAAGATTTCTTGATCTTCAGGCAGAAGCCCTGCCCACTGTTAGATCTGTCCATTCTTAATGGCTTTTAAGGTAAGCTATATGCAGAAGGGCATACTGAAAAGGGACAGATTGCTGCTTCTTGTTTTTTTGGGCATTTTACAGGAACATTTTGAGAATTAAGCATTTATTATTGAGGGAGTGTATACTTTATAATAGGAATATGTAGAAAACGCTTCTGTTATCAGAAAATCATTGGGAAGATTTGCCTGGGTCTGCACCAAAGTGCACTGGAGTGGTTGGGTGTGTCAACAATAGGATAATTGGGTGGAACAGAGCATGTCGATACATGAAGAGGCATGATTTTCCTTCCATTTAAATAGATGGAGGAAATTCGAGTGAGTTCCTTGATAAGCATGTGCCTAATTTTCTTATATTCACTGGGCCCAGGCAATCCAGTGTGCTTAGGCACAGATCCAGGAAAACCTCCTCTATTGTCTCTAAAATCAGAGTGGCAAATAAAGCATTTGTTAGAGTTCAACAAAACTAGGAGATCTTATCAGAAGTGGAGATCTACAAAGTGAATCTTAGAATGCAAACTTTTACTCCAAGCCAGGGAACAACTAGGCATATAACTGAAACATAGAAACATAGAAAATAGGTGCAGGAGCAGGCCATTCAGCCCTTCTAGCCTGCACCGCCATTCAATGAGTTCATGGCTGAACATGAAACTTCAGTACCCCCTTCCTGCTTTCTCGCCATAACCCTTGATCCCCCGAGTAGTAAGGACTTCATCTAACTCCCTTTTGAATATATTTAGTGAATTGGCCTCAACTACTTTCTGTGGTAGAGAATTCCACAGGTTCACCACTCTCTGGGTGAAGAAGTTTCTCCTCATCTCGGTCCTAAATGGCTTACCCCTTATCCTCAGACTGTGACCCCTGGTTCTGGACTTCCCCAACATTGGGAACATTCTTTCTGCATCTAACCTGTCTAAACCCGTCAGAATTTTAAACGTTTCTATGAGGTCCCCTCTCATTCTTCTGAACTCCAGTGAATACAAGCCCAATTGATCCAATCTTTCTTGATAGGTCAGTCCCGCCATCCCGGGAATCAGTCTGGTGAACCTTCGCTGCACTCCCTCAATAGCAAGAATGTCCTTCCTCAAGTTAGGAGACCAAAACTGTACACAATACTCCAGGTGTGGCCTCACCAAGGCCCTGTACAACTGTAGCAACACCTCCCTGCCCCTGTATTCAAATCCCCTCGCTATGAAGGCCAACATGCCATTTGCTTTCTTAACCGCCTGCTGTACCTGCATGCCAACCTTCAATGACTGATGTACCATGACACCCAGGTCTCGTTGCACCTTCCCTTTTCCTAATCTGTCACCATTCAGATAATAGTCTGTCTCTCTGTTTTTACCACCAAAGTGGATAACCTCACATTTATCCACATTATACTTCATCTGCCATGCATTTGCCCACTCACCTAACCTATCCAAGTCACTCTGCAGCCTAATAGCATCCTCCTCGCAGCTCACACTGCCACCCAACTTAGTATCATCCGCAAATTTGGAGATACTGCATTTAATCCCCTCGTCTAAATCATTAATGTACAATGTAAACAGCTGGGGCCCCAGCACAGAACCTTGCGGCACTCCACTAGTCACTGCCTGCCATTCTGAAAAGTACCCGTTTACTCCTACTCTTTGCTTCCTGTCTGACAACCAGTTCTCAATCCACGTCAGCACACTACCCCCAATCCCATGTGCTTTAACTTTGCACATTAATCTCTTGTGTGGGACCTTGTCGAAAGCCTTCTGAAAGTCCAAATATACCACATCAACTGGTTCTCCTTTGTCCACTTTACTGGAAACATCCTCAAAAAATTCCAGAAGATTTGTCAAGCATGATTTCCCTTTCACAAATCCATGCTGACTTCGACCTATCATGTCACCATTTTCCAGATGCACTGCTATGACATCCTTAATAATTGATTCCATCATTTTACCCACTACTGAGGTCAGGCTGACCGGTCTATAATTCCCTGTTTTCTCTCTCCCTCCTTTTTTAAAAAGTGGGGTTACATTGGCTACCCTCCACTCCATAGGAACTGATCCAGAGTCAATGGAATGTTGGAAAATGACTGTCAATGCATCCGCTATTTCCAAGGCCACCTCCTTAAGTACTCTAGGATGCAGGCCATCAGGCCCTGGGGATTTATCGGCCTTCAATCCCATCAATTTCCCCAACACAATTTCCCGACTAATAAAGATTTCCCTCAGTTCCTCTTCCTTACTAGACCCTCTGACCCCTTTTATATCCGGAAGGTTGTTTGTATCCTCCTTAGTGAATACCGAACCAAAGTACTTGTTCAATTGATCCGCCATTTCTTTGTTCCCCGTTATGACTTCCCCTGATTCTGACTGCAGGGGACCTACGTTTGTCTTCACCAACCTTTTTCTCTTTACATACCTATAGAAACTTTTGCAATCCGCCTTAATGTTCCCTGCAAGCTTCTTCTCGTACTCCATTTTCCCTGTCCTAATCAAACCCTTTGTCCTCCTCTGCTGAGTTCTAAATTTCTCCCAGTCCCCAGGTTCGCTGCTATTTCTGGCCAATTTGTATGCCACTTCCTTGGCTTTAATACTATCCCTGATTTCCCTAGATAGCCACGGTTGAGCCACCTTCCCCTTTTTATTTTTACGCCAGACAGGAATGTACAATTGTTGTACTTCATCCATGCGGTCTCTAAATGTCTGCCATTGCCCATCCACAGTCAACCCCCTAAGTATCATTCGCCAATCTATCCTAGCCAATTCTCGCCTCATACCTTCAAAGTTACCCTTCTTTAAGTTCTGGACCATGGTCTCTGAATTTACTGTTTCATTCTCCATCCTAATGCAGAATTCCACCATATTATGGTCACTCTTCCCCAAGGGGCCTCGCACAATGAGATTGCTAATTAATCCTCTCTCATTACACAACACCCAGTCTAAGATGGCCTCCCCCCTAGTTGGTTCCTCAACATATTGGTCTAGAAAACCATCCCTTATGCACTCCAGGAAATCCTCCTCCACCGTATTGCTTCCAGTTTGGCTAGCCCAATCTATGTGCATATTAAAGTCACCCATTATAACTGCTACACCTTTATTGCATGCACCCCTAATTTCCTGTTTGATGCCCTCCCCAACATCCCTATTACTGTTTGGAGGTCTGTACACAACTCCTACTAACGTTTTTTGCCCTTTGGTGTTCTGCAGCTCTACCCATATAGATTCCACATCATCCAAGCTAATGTCTTTCCTAACTATTGCATTAATCTCCTCTTTAACCAGCAATGCTACCCCACCTCCTTTTCCTTTTATTCTATCCTTCCTGAATGTTGAATACCCCTGAATGTTGAGTTCCCAGCCCTGATCATCCTGGAGCCACGTCTCCGTAATCCCAATCACATCATATTTGTTAACATCTATTTGCACAATTAATTCATCCACCTTATTGCGGATACTCCTTGCATTAAGACACAAAGCCTTCAGGCTTGTTTTATTAACACCCTTTGTCCTTTTAGAATTTTGCTGTACAGTGGCCCTTTTTGTTCTTTGCCTTGGGTTTCTCTGCCCTACACTTTTCCTCATCTCCTTTCTGTCTTTTGCTTTTGGCTCCTTTTTGTTTCCCTCTGTCTCCCTGCATTGGTTCCCATCCCCCTGCCATATTAGTTTAAATCCTCCCCAACAGCACTAGCAAACACTCCCCCGAGGACATTGGTTCCAGTCCTGCCCAGGTGCAGACCGTCCGGTTTGTACTGGTCCCACCTCCCCCAGAACCGGTCCCAATGCCCCAGGAATTTGAATCCCTCCCTGCTGCACCACTGCTCAAGCCACGTATTCATCTGCGCTATCCTGCGATTCCTACTCTGACTATCACGTGGCACTGGTAGCAATCCCGAGATTACTACTTTTGAGGTCCTACTTTTTAATTTAGCTCCTAGCTCCTTAAATTCGTTTCGTAGGACCTCATCCCTTTTTTTGCCTATGTCGTTGGTACCAATGTGCACCACGACAACTGGCTGTTCTCCCTCCCATTTCAGAATGTCCTGCACCCGCTCCGAGACATCCTTGACCCTTGCACCAGGGAGGCAACATACCATCCTGGAGTCTCGGTTGCGGCCGCAGAAACGCCTATCTATTCCCCTCACAATTGAATCCCCTATCACTATCGCTCTCCCACTCTTTTTCTTGCCCTCCTGTGCAGCAGAGCCAGCCACGGTGCCATGAACTTGGCTGCTGCTGCCCTCCCCTGATGAGTCATTCCCCTCAACAGTACCCAAAGCGGTGTATCTGTTTTGCAGGGGGATGACCGCAGGGGACCCCTGCACTACCTTCCTTGCTCTACTCTTCCTGCTGGTCTTCCATTCCCTATCTGGCTGTGGACCCTTTCCCTGCGGTAAGACCAACTCACTACACGTGATACTCACGTCATTCTCAGCATCGTGGATGCTCCAGAGTGAATCCACCTTCAGCTCCAATTCCGTAACGCGGACCGTCAGGAGCTGGAGGCGGATACACTTCCCGCACACATAGTCGTCAGGGACACCGGAAGCGTCCCTGAGTTCCCACATGGTACAGGAGGAGCACAACACCCGACCGAGCTCTCCTGCCATGTCTTAACCCTTAGATACACTTAAACTGGTAATAACAATGTTAAAAGTTACTGACCAATATAAGAAGAAAAAGAAAAACTACTCACCAATCACCAGCCAATCACTTACCCCCTAGGCTGTGACGTCACCTTTGTTTTTTTGCCTTCTCCCTGTAGCTGCACCGGTACGCCTCTCGCCGACCCCGGACTCGCGCTGCTCCGAGCTCCCGCTGGCCTTTATAGGCCTCTTGCCGACCCCGGACTCGCGCTGCTCCGAGCTCCCGCTGGCCTTTATAGGCCTCTCGCCGACCCCGGACTCGCGCTGCTCCGAGCTCCCGCCTCCTCGACTGACTGCTCCGAGCTCCCGCTGGCCTTTATAGGCCTCTCGCCGACCCCGGACTCGCGCTGCTCCGAGCTCCCGCCTCCTCGACTGACTGCTCCGAGCTCCCGCTGGCCTTTATAGGCCTCTCGCCGACCCCGGACTCGCGCTGCTCCGAGCTCCCGCCTCCTCGACTGACTGCTCCGAGCTCCCGCTGGCCTTTATAGGCCTCTCGCCGACCCCGGACTCGCGCTGCTCCGAGCTCCCGCCTCCTCGACTGACTGCTCCGAGCTCCCGCTGGCCTTTATAGGCCTCTCGCCGACCCCGGACTCGCGCTGCTCCGAGCTCCCGCCTCCTACAGAGTTCTGTACAATTTTACTGCACTGTTGGATTTTCTAAAGCATAGCAGTTCACTGATGATGTTACCAGGACTGGAAAATTTTAGCTATGAGGAAAGGATTGGATAGGCTAGGGTTATTTTCCTTGGAACAGAGGAGGTTGAGGGGAGACTTTATAGAGGTATATAAAATTATGAGGGGCCTAGATAGAATGGATAGGAAGGACCTATTTCCCTTAGCAGAGGGGTCAATAACCAGGGAGCATAGATTTAGTGGCCAAAATTGCCATCTGCCCGAAACTGGGCACGCCTACCGATTTTTAACTGTTTCGTCTGCCCCAATGCATGGGGCAGACAATCCGTTGATTTTCAGCATTTTGTTTCTTGTTTCCGGTCAGAGCGGTGTTGGTGTCGGGAGAGGTGCGGAAGTGCAGGCGGGTCAGAGCGACCGTCACTCCAAGTCGCTCTGAAATGTCAGAACGTCCCTCCCCTTCAGTTAAAGGGGAGGGCCGCTGCGAACTCTGCAGCTACTTTAGTAGCAAACACTGGGCCACCAGGGTGGGTTTCAGCCGGCCTGGCCGAACATGTGGGCATGATGATCGGTCCGACCTGGCAGTAGGCCGACAATAAAAAAGAAAATGGAGCTGCTGGCAACGCGACCTCCCCTTTAAGGGCGGACGCGCCGCTCAGCCACAGACAGCTTCCCGACACGGAAAGCTGTCAGTGGCACCAACCAGTGGCAGTGGCATTCCTGCGGGGCAACACCACATGAAGGGCAGAAAGGGGTCGCACCGGTCGGTAAAGAGTCGGCACGTGCCCAACGCAGTGGAAACACGGGCGGAGCGGAAACCCGTTCCCGCCGCTTCGGGCCTGGAGACAATTTTGGTCCCTTAAAGTAGTTGGTGGAAGGATTAGATGGGAGATGAGGAAACATTTTTTCACCCAGAGGGTGGTGGGAGCCTGGAACTCACTGCCTGACAGGGTGATAGAGGCAGAACCCCCCATCACATTGAAAAGGCACTCGGATGTGCACTTAAAGAGCTGTAACCTACAGAGCTACGGACCTACTGTTGTAAGGTGGAATTAGGTTAGGTTAATCTTTTTTTGTTATATATGTAAACCTGTAAATACCTTGTTTATCCACCAGAGGGCTCATCCCCTGGAGTCCCAAGGGATCCCACAATCCTTTGGGAGCACCTGTACTTAAGATGGCCTCACAGGCTGGAGAGGCACATTGGAGACCTGCAATAAAAGACTACGGTCACACTTAACTTTGAGCTCACAGTATTGGTCAGACTCTTTGTTCATACACTACAACTAGCGACGAGATACAGATGACGAACCCCTCTGCAACGATGCAGAGAACAATGGGCAACCTGGAGAAATTTTAGGAGGGAGATGATTGGGAAACCTTCGTGGAGCGACTCGACCAATAATTCATAGCCAACGAGCTGGAAGGAGAAGCGAAAGTTGCCAAACGAAGGGCGATTCTCCTCACCATTTGTGGGGCACCAATGTATGGCCTCATGAAAAATCTGCTTGCTCCAGCGAAACCCACAGAGAAATCGTATGATGATTTGTGCACACTGGTCCGGGAGCATCTTAACCTGTACCTCTAATGGAGAGGTACAGGTTCTACACGTGCAAGAGGTCTGAAGGCCAGGAAGTGCCGAGTTATGACGCCGAGCTAAGACGCCTTTCAGGACATTGCGAATTTGAAGGACATTTGGAGCACATGCTCAGAGACTTCTTTTTACTTGGCATTGGCCATGAAGTAGTACTTCGCAAACTTTTGACTGTAGAGATCCCAACCTTGAGTAATGCCATAGCGATAGCCCAGGCGTTCATTGCCACCAGTGACAATACCAAGCAAAGCTCTCAGCACACAAGTACTGCTACAAGTACTGCGAACAAAGTAATGTTGTTTTCAAATCGTAACGTACAAGGCAGGCCTCACATGCCTGCAGCTGCACGTCTGCAGATGTCTCAGAGTCCACCATCAAGGATAATGAATGCAAGGCCATTAACACCTTGTTGGTACTGGGGGGGTGGGGGGGTGATCATTGTTTCCATTCATGCCGTTTCAAAGGGTACGTTTGCAAGGGCTGCAGAACAATGGGACATCTCCAACGTATGTGCAGATGAGCTGCAAACCCTGCTAATCCTGCAAACCACCATGTTGCAGAGGAGGACAGATCCACGGCAGATCACGATGAACCAGAGCCTCAGATCGAGGAGGCAGAGGTATATGGGGTGCACACATTTACCACAAAGTGTCCCCTTATAATGCTGAAGGTTGAATTAAATGGACTCCCGGTGTCAATGGAGCTGGACATGGGCATGAGCCAGTCCATTATGAGCAAAAAGACTTTCGATAAATTGTGGTGCAGCAGGGCCTCCAGGCCAATCCTGACTCCCATTCGCACTAAACTGAGAACTTACGCAAAGAACTGATT
Source organism: Pristiophorus japonicus (assembly GCF_044704955.1). Taxonomy (NCBI): domain Eukaryota; kingdom Metazoa; phylum Chordata; class Chondrichthyes; family Pristiophoridae; genus Pristiophorus; species Pristiophorus japonicus. Next base: position 98,642,433 of record NC_091980.1, on the reverse strand, counting down.
CCCGTAATTGGCAGTGCTACCGTTACCACTCTGGGTGATACCGGGCAATGGTCCCATGCTGCTCGGCAAGAGCTGGCTGGGGAACATATGCTGGAACTGAGATGACATCCGAGTGCTCTTGCCCGTCAACGACACTTCATGTGCCCAGGTCCTGAACAAGTTCCCCTCGCTGTTCGAACCAGGCATCAGGAAGTTCCAAGGAGCAGAAGTGCAGATCCACCTAATTCCGGGGGCGCGACTCATCCATCACAAGGCGAGAGCAGTACCGTACAGGATGAGAGAGAGGGTGGAGATTGAGCTGGACCGGCTGCAAGGAGAAGGCATCATTTCGCCGATCGAATTCAACGAGTGGGCCAGTCTAATTGTTCCAGTCCTCAAGGGAGATGGCACCGTCAGAATCTGTGGTGAATTCAAATTACCAATCGTTTCACCCTGCAGGATCAATACCCACTACCAAAGGCAGACGACCTTTTTGCGATGCTGGCGGGAGGAAAGACGTTCATGAAGCTGGACTTAACCTCGGCCTACATGATACAGGAGCTGGAGGAATCATCGAAGGGCCTCACCTGCATCAACATGCACAAAGGTCTCTTCATTTACAACAGATACCCGTTTGGGATTCAATTAGCTGCGGCGATATTCCAGAGAAACATGGAAAGCTTACTGAAGTCGGTCCCGCGCACCGTGGTCTTCCAGGACGATATCTTGGTTACAGGTCGGGACACAGTCGAGCTTCTGCAGAACCAGGAGGAGGTTCTTAGTCGGCTTAATCACGTGGGGCTCAGGTTAAAACACTCGAAGTGCATTTTCCTGGCGCCTGAAGTTGAGTTCCTGGGGAGAAGAATAGCGGCGGAGGGCATCAGGCCCACTGATTCGAAGACAGAGGCAATCGAGAACGCACTGAGGCCACAGAACATGACGGAGCTGCGGTCGTTTCTATGACTCCTGAACTATTTTGGTAACTTCTTACCGGGTCTCAGCACACTGTTAGAACAACTGCACGCTTTACTGCGTAAAGGAGATGAATGGGTGTGGGGTAAAAGCCAAGAAAATGCCTTTGTAAAAGCTAGAAAACTGTTATGCTCAAACAAATTGCTTGTGTTGTATGATCCATGTAAGCGTTTGGTACTAGAATGTGATGCGTCGTCATACGGTGTCGGGTGTGTATTACAACAAGCTAATGAATCTGAAAAATTGCAACCGGTTGCTTATGCATCCAGGTATCTTGGTCTTAGGCTGAGAGTGTCTACAGCATGATTGAAAAAGAAACATTAGCGTGTGTTTATGAGGTAAAGAAAATGCATTAATATCTGTTTGGGCTCAAGTTTGAATTGGAAACTGACCATAAGCCACTGATATCCCTCTTTTCTGAAAGTAAGGGGATAAATACGAATGCATCGGCCCGCATTCAGAGATCGGCACTCACGTTGTCCGCATACAACTACGCATCCGCCACAGGCCAGGCACAGAAAACTGTGCCGATGCTCTTAGTAGGCTGCCATTGCCCACCACGAGGGTGGAAATGGCACAGCCCGCAGATTTAGTTATTGTAATGGAAACATTCGAGAGTGAGCAATCACCTGTTACCGCCCGACAGATTAGAACCTGGATGAGCCAGGACACCTTACTGTCCTTAGTAAAAAAACTGTGTGCTGCACGAGAGCTGGTCCAGTGTCCCAGTGGAAATGCAGGAAGAAATAAAGCCGTACCAGCGGCGCAAAGATGAAATGTCTATACAGGCAGACTGGCTCTGTGGGGTAATCGGGTAGTGGTACCTAAAAAGGACAGGGACACTTTCATTAGTGATCTCCACAATACCCACCCAGGCATTGTAATGATGAAAGCGAAAGACAGATCCCACGTGTGGTGGCCCGATATCGATGCGGACTTGGAGTCCTGCGTGCACAAATGTAACACATGTTCACAGTTAAGTAATGCACCCAGGGAGGCGCCACTAAGTTTATGGTCTTGGCCCTCCAAACCGTGGTCTAGGGTCCATGTCGAATATGCAGGCCTGTTCCTGGGAAAAATGTTCCGAGTGGTTGTAAATGCGTATTCCAAATGGATTGAATGTGAGATAATGTCAGCAAGCACACCCGCTGCCACCACTGAAAGCCTGCGGGCCATGTTTGCCACGCACGGCCTGCCTGATGTCCTTGTGAGTGACAACTGGCCGTGCTTCACCAGTGTCTAGTTCAAAGAGTTCATGACCTGCAATGGGATCAAACATGTCACATCTGCCACGTTCAAACCAACATCCAATGGTCAGGCAGAGAGAGCAGTGCAAACATTCAAGCAGAGCTTGAAGAGGGTAATTGAAGGTTCACTGCAGACCCACCTATCCTGAGTCCTGATTAGTTACCGCACGAGACCCCACTCGCTCACTGGGATTCCACCCGCTGAACTGCTCAAGAAAAGGGCACTTAAGACAAGGCTCTCGTTAGTCCACCCTGATCTACACGAACAGGTAGAGAGCAGGCGGCTTCAACGAAGTACATATCATGATCGCGCAAATGTGTCATGCCAAATTGAGATTAATGATCATGTATTTGTGTTGAACTATGGACAAGGTTCCAAGTGGCTTCCCGGCACTGTCGTGGCCAAAGAGGGGAATAGGGTGTTTCGGATCAAACTTTCAAATGGACTCATCTACAGGAAACACTTGGACCAAATCAAACTCAGATTCACGGACTATCCAGAGCAACCCACATTAGACCCTACTCCCAACAGATACACCAGTGGCAACCGACACAGCGGTTGACCACGAAACAGAACCCATCACCCGCAGCAGCCCAGCAGGACTCACCACACGAGGCAGCCCAGCAAGGCCAGTGGCACAGCAGCCCAGCGAGGGCCCAACAAACAACTCACCAAAGCTAGCATTTGCAACGAGACAATCAACCAGGGAAAAATGGCCCCAAATCGACTCACCTTGTAAATAATTACATTATTGACTTTGATGGGGGGACGGGGAAGTGATGTTATATATGTAAACCTGTAAATACCTTGTTTAACCACCAGAGGTCTCATCTCCTGGAGTCCCAAGGGATCCTACAATCCCTTGGGAGCACCTGTACTTAAGGAGTTAGGTTGGAGAGGCACTCTGGAGGCCTGCAATAAAAGACTAAGGTCACACTTTACTTTGAGCTCACAGTATCTGATCAGACTCTTTGTTCATACACTACATTTTCGACCGGCACAGACACGATGGGCCGAATGGCCTCGGTTTCAATGTTTTCTATGATTCTATGATGTCTGCGGGGCCATCCAGGCAGCAGGTTCCTGTTCCTCCTCACCCAAGTACTGTGATTTACCTGGTGCTCCTCTCCATCTCACAAACAACATCCTCTGGAATGGGCATAATTATACTGGTGTTTGGAAACAGAGGATGCTGTGTGCAGTTCTTGTTCTAGACTTCTGGTGAGAAAGGAAGGCTGCTCTTTCAGGCCTACAAATGACACAGAATGAACATTCGCTGAAATACTAGCTCCAAGAGTTAACTTATAACAGAGCTTGTGTTTACTGTCCGTGATGGTTTTGTGGTTGCATTTATGCCTGGCTATGAATGAGTGAACCTGGAAGAAAGTGTGGGGGCAAAATTGCCCTGCTGTGCGCATCCCATTAGCGCCTCCAGGGGGTGCTATCGGGGCACGAAAATGTTTTGCGCGGGAGTTAGCAGAACGTGAAACCAGTAGCGCCGTACCCCTGCATGTAGCGTCCTGGGCCGATGGTGAGGGGAGACCTAAATGAGGTGTATAAAATTATGAGGGGACTAAATGGAGTGGATAGGAAGGATCTATTTCCCCTAGCAGAGGGATCAATAACACGTGGAAGTTAGAAGAGCACAAAACCAGTAGCGCCACCGACCCCTCCCCCCCCCCTCAAACTTGTAACACTCTGGTGATGACATGATTGGCATGTGCAGTAACCCCTTTTCACCCTGTGGCAGCCCAATTTTGTCCTGCGGTAGAAATTGGGCAACGCCCCATGAGGCTGCTGTGAGCGATGTCAGCGCCAGCTTCGAGGGGGGAACCGGGCTGCACTTGGCTCACGGACCAAAACGTAAAGGGGGCGTGCACGTCGCCATTTTGCACCACCCTCCGACGTACCGGTCCAGTATCAGAGATCCATTTTCGCAGGGTCCATGCCACAATCGTGCAGCCCGGCACTCCGCCTCTGTGCCAGGCTGCGGCTATGGCACCCCGCATCCCCAGTGGTCTAGTGGAGGCCATCAAAAGCCCTGCAGAGCTCGCAACAGCTCGCCCCTTTAATGGAAGGGGAGGGCCCTAGGAACGCATCAGTGCTATGCTGAGAGGCTGCATAGCATTCCGTCATTCGCCCGGCTAACGCTCCCGAGAGGAATTGAATCGCCGTACATTGCGCTCCACTTTCTCTCAGGGGCGGTGTCACGCCTCGCAAGGACTATCACCCCCAAATGAGGCGCTTCCAGACTTCGCCCCTCCACCCCCAGACTCTATAAATAACAAACCACAACATTAATGAACATTGCCTTTACTACAAGGAACTCAATGTGATCATAAACTAACCTATTCTTTCCTCACATGGTGCTTCCCTGGAGTGTGTGAAAGTGCATGCAATCACACATGAGCCATCCATTACAGTACCCTGACAGTCACTTCATTGTGACAAGTATTTTCCTACTTACCTGCTGCTCCCCCAACCTTCTGTTGTAATCTTCAACCATTTTGACTTTCTAAAGGCTGCACTCCTAATTTCCAAGCCACACCATGCACGATTCCCGATTTACATAGAACGAATGTTACTAAATTACAAATGGATATTTAAAGAAGCTAGCCTGCAGTTTACAGTGAGGTCAGCGCTGAAGAACACCGACAGGTGGAAGTTCTGGCTCAGGGGTGCAACTCCTGAGTAAAGGTACTCCCTTTAAGTGTTATTGAAAAGACTATGATGAGTTCAGTTTAGGAGCACATTGAATAGATATGGCACAGCACAACGTTAATATAACGCTTCAGCTCCTTACCTTTCCAAGGAGGTTGACAATCTCCAAAATCATTTGAAGACAATAACTATCAATAAATAGTCCACATCTTATATGTTTTGTCTAAACTTTATTTAATATCACAAAAGGGAACAAAATTAAACACTAACTCTGAATGTATATTAATCACATTTGTTAGTTCATTTATTAAGCTTTAAATTACCAAAATGAGTAGAACATTATTCAATATTTTCAGATCTCTGATAAACAAATGATATACATTCATAATTACTTTAATTGGAATACAAAATCCTAATGGGTCAATGATATTTAACATTTAAAGTAATTAATAGTGAAAAATTATGATTAAAGCTACCTGATAATTAGAAAATGCATCAGAACAACACAGTACAGGGTAAGGTTTTCTGTGCAAATGTGTTCACCTTCATTTCAGTTAACAATTGTGGAATCCAAAGTATTTTTTAGAACTGTAGGGAAATAAGTTTAAAGATAATTGCATTGTTAACAGAAATTAATAAACTTTAGAGCCTACTTTTCCTTTTTATTTGCACTGGGCGTGTTGAGTTCCCAGGCACAGAGCTGAGGAAAAAGAAACATTGCTGCAGGATTTCCCGATGCTTCTTTGAGAAGGGCAGGGCAGTTATGTTTCCAGAAGGAGCCCTATGAAAAGGAGGTAGGAAGGGGTGTAATCACTCCATCCACCGAATTTTCCATCGCCAACAAAATTCAAACCAAGTCGTTTAAAGCCTGGGCCTATCAAATCAACAGAATTTGAATGTTAGACCAAGTATTTTAACAGGTCTCCCAGTCAAATGTCTCTTTCTTTGCCTGTATTTTCCATTCCCCTTGCTGCATAGACTAGGCTTGTATTCCCTTGAGTACAAAAGACTAAGTGATCTAATTGAGGTGTTAAAGTGTTAAAGATGATGGAATTATTTGATAGGGTAGATAGAGATAAACTATTTTGTCTGGTGTGGGAATCCAGAACAAGGGGGCATAAGCTCAAAATTAGAGCTAGGCTGTTCAGGGGAGATGTCAGGAAGCACTTCTTTGCACAAAGCGTAGTGGAAATCTAGAACTCTCTCTCTCTCTCAAAAAGCTGTTGAGGCAAGATTAATTGAAAATTTGAAAACTGAGATTGATAGATATTTGTTAGGTAAGGGTAATAAGGGTTACGGAACCAAGGTGGTTAAATGGCGTCATGATCTAATTGAATGGTGGAAATAGGCTCGAGGGGTTGAATGGCCTACTCCCGTTCCTATGTTCCTCTCGCACATTGAAGCCTGGGGCACAGACAAGAGGTGGCCAAAATTGCCCCTTTCTATAAGAACCATGACAGTCAAAGAGGTGGCCGATAAGGACTCACCGCTCGGTCGGTGCAGAGGGGCCACCATTTTGTAAATTGCCCTCCTTTATTTTTGGAGGGCTGTACGGGGCTGTCCCGCCCATTATCCCATTGTGTCGGATGGCAACCCGCTTTCCGAGCCCTGTGGGAAATTGCCCCACAGGAAATTGCTCCGTTTAGAATTGCCCCGTGGGAGCGGTGCCCCTGTCGGTCGGTGCCATTGACAGCTTTCCCCAGCAGGGAGCTGTCTGTGGCTGGGCGGTGCGTCCGCCCTTCAAGGGGAGGTCGCTTTGCCAGCAATTCCATTTTATTTTTTATTGTCAGCCAACTAAAAAACTTTGCAGAGTTCACAGCAGCCCTCCCCTTTAACTGAAGTGGAGGGACGTTGTGACGTGTCAGCGTGTGGCGGTACGTCTGCATCGCACTGACATCATCAGCGCGACGCTGATGACTTGGAGCCACACCCGTTTCAACCCGCCCGGTATGTTAAATAACTCGTTTTGGAAATGATTCCTACCCCACCAGACTCAACAAGTGGCTCAATCGTGGGTGGTGGTTTAAAAAGACAACAGCCATTTCACTTCTGCCTCATTCCCGACCTCACTTCCACCCCACTCCAAGTAAAAGGAACAAACAGCTGAATTTCGCCGGATTGTCCGCCACATGCATTGGGGTGGACAGAATGCTTACATAATGGTAGGTGTGCCCCATTTGGGGTGGAGGTCAATTTCGGCCCCAAGGTATTTTTGCAGGGTAGGTTGTCACTTGAAATTACTTTAGGTCCGAGCTATGTTAAATAACTCATTTTGGAAATGATTCCTACCCCACCAGACTCAACAAGTGGCTCAATCGTGGGTGGTGGTTTAAAAAGACAACAGTAGCAATTTTAGCATTCACCATCTGGGCAGTAAACTGACAGAAAGGATCGCCTGCCTTTTATAGCAGTGAGTTTCTGACAATTGGGTGGATTTTAACACGGGTAAGTGATTGCTCTGCCAGTTTACGACCTGGGAACGGAAAGTGGAAATTGTCTCCAATATCTGATGAGCACTCTCCTGCTGCTTTTGTATACAAATGCTTTTCCATTACCCGAGTGCAGCCAATGGCAAGTGCAGCAGAGATACAGTATGCTTTTCTGTAGGTTTTGTAAATCACTGTCAGATTCAGCGGCTCTGTTTGCAGCCCACTAAATTCCCTGGCAGGGTACTAATGTCAGCTTGCTGAAACTGGCCAATGAAGATACTCAGGCTGAAATGAAGGCTTTTAATGATGTTATTACTGAGGCCCCAAGTTTCCACATGATTTGCTCCTGATTTTTAGGAGCAACTGGTGTAGAACGGAGTATCTTAGAAATCGGAATTCTCCACATTTAGTTTGCTCCAGTTCTAGTCAGGTAGAACAGTTTCACTTTGGAACAGAATTTTTTTTCAAAAGGGGGCATGTCCGGCCACTTAAGCCTGATTTCAAAGTTTCGTAAGTGAAAACTTACTCCAAACTAACTTAGAATGGAGTAAGTGAAGATTTTTGTACGCTCGAAAAAACCTTGTCTACACTTTAGAAAATCAGGCGTAGGTTACAAATTCGGCGTAGGGAATGTTGGGGGGGGAGGGAAGTCATTAAATTCTACAATCAATCCTTAGTTATACTTATACAAATATTATACAAATAAATCCAACCTGAATAAAAATTTATAAGCAAAGAAAAGATTAAATAAACCATGTTCCTACCTGTGTGAAAGTGCTTCAGGCAGGCCTTTCATGTTGGAGACAGGCAGCGGTGTGGCGTCAGTGTCTCGACGGCAGCGGCAGCAAGCTTCGAGCTGAGCTGCAGTGCTTGAGGCAGGCCTTCATTCTCTTCGTGGCTGGCCGCGAAGAAGCAGCACCGGACGGACCCGAGGCCATTCGGCCATGAGATATCTGCGGCGTCAGTGGCTGGCCGGCAGCCGATGAATCAGCGGACCGATGTGAGGCCATTCGGCCATGAGATAGCAGCGGCGTCAGTGGCTGGCCGGCAGCCGAAGAATCAACGCAGGACACACGCAGCTCATTAAGGTTCTTGAGGCCATTCGGCCATGCTTTAGGGCGGCATCAGTGGCTGGCCGGCAGCCAAAGATACAGCAGCAGCCTTCGAGCTGTGAGGGGGACTGAGGCCATTTGGACAGGGAGAGGCAGCCACATCGACAGTTTTATATTTAAATTTGCAGAATGGGTGCTGCATTGTCAACACCACGTATTATTGCAAAGTTGAATTGGCACTCTTATTTCTCCAAACACACAGTCCTTAATTTGCATGCACCAATGCAGCACCGGTTCTGCAAGTTTAGCAGATAAAAGCTGAACTCACTGATTTCAGCAGGTGATTTATTCAGCAGTGCTGCTAAAAGCACTCCCTCACACACAGAAATATCAAAAAAAATTAAATTACAAGCCTTTGCAAGGGTCCAAGAAACAAATCTTCACTTTTTCTGCAGTATTTTTAAAAATGGCCGAGTGCCAATGTTTGTGTGAGGCTGCGCGTGCGCGCACGCTCCAATGCGCACGCGCAGGGTTGCCGGCACCACGAAGGCTAATTTAAATTGTACCCGCCCCCTGCTGCTTAGAAAATCGACGCGAGTGTTAGGCTCTGCCTCCTGCTGCGAAGAGCGCGCCGCGCCAAGCAGACATCGAGCTCCAAGGAGCACGAGAATATCGGACTTTTTTTTAGGCGCAGTTTTCGGCGCGAAAAACAGGCGCCCAGCTCGGAGGTGCGCCGTTTTCGCCGCGGCATGAAACTTGGGGCCACTATGTGCATGTGCAGAGATGGTCCTCCATTTTTCCAATTGGCATCTTATAGAAAGCTGCGCGAGGTGGGGCAGTAAATGAGGAGAGCAGGAATGTGTATCTTATAACATTACTTGCAGTCAAGTTACTAGTCAGCAGAGTGCAGAGTACCTCGACTCTGGAGGAAATGCTATGAGGGATTTTGCACTTTACAATATGGACTTTTAACATCTGTTTTTAAGAAAGACTAAAATAATGGACTATGAAATCGTTAATGAATTGGTAAAATAACACAGAACTGCCAATTTAAGCAAAAACAGAATCCTAGGAAATTAGGTCTTTGTCCTGAAAAGGATGAAGTATTTTATTTACTACTTACTGGAAGGATGCAGTTTTGCTGAGACAGTAGGCAGGAATACATAGAATCTACAGCACAGAAACACGTCATTCAGACCAACAGGTCTATGCTAGTGTTTATGCTGCACACAAGCCTCCTCCTATCCTACTTCATCTAACCCTATCTGCATATACTTCTATTCCTTTCTCCCTCATGTACTTATCTAGCTTCCCGTTAAATGTATCAATGCTTTTCGCCTCAACTGTAGAAGCAAGTTCCACATTCTAACCATATTCTTGGTAAAGTCGTTTCTCCTGAATTCTTTATTGGATATATTAGTGACTATCTTTTATTTCTGGCCCTAGTATTGGACTCCCCAAAAGTGGAAACATCTTCTCTATCCTATCAAACCCCATCAGCAAGACTGGCCTTGGTAAGTTACAAGGCCTGAGGAACTGATAAAATATTCATTCGTGCTAGAATTGAAATCAACACAAATATGATATATTCAGCAACAGATTTGAAGGAAAACATATAAAACAGCCCATGCTGCAAGAGTTCTCAGGGGAACCATATGCCACATGAGAACAAGGTGGCATAGGGGAGGAACCTCTGCAATCTACAGCCCTGCAGCTCTCAGACAGCTGCATTCCTCCAATTCTGGTCTCTTGAGCATTTCTGATTTTATCACTCCACATTGGCAGCTGTGTCTTCAACTGCCAAGGCTTTCAGCGCTAGAATTCCCTCACCTCTCAACTCTTTAAGACGCTCCTTAAAACCTACCTCTTGGTCATCTGCCCTAATACCTCCTTATATGGCTCAATATCAAATTTTGTTTGATGATGCTTCTGTGAAGCGCCTTGGGACGTTTTACTACATTAAAGGCGCTATCTAATACAAGTTATTGTTATTGTTGTTATTATCCCAAGACAGAAAGGACTTGATCACTCCTTCGGTCTTGAGTTGTACTCACTAGAAAAAGTTTGTACAAGAAACTACTACTTTCTTTCGGGTACAAACTATCGTGTCTGTACGTCAAATTAAATTCTTTAAAATTAGAAAATAATTAGTGCCTCGCTTGATCCTCGACCTTTTGTATTCTGACAAGAGAGGGGAGAAATCCTACAACTGTTTGTTGTACTTTTTCAAGCATGTATGAAACCAATACATACAGCACCTGTAGCTAAGGAGTTAAAATAAAGTCAAACTCAACAACACAGCAATAATATTTAAAACATCTATATAAATATCTGTCAGTTTACATGAACTAAATTTTCTTTTAGAAAGTTTTCTTTTAGAATGTATGGCCTAGAAATTCTTCTCAGGCAGTGGCGCAAAATGGGTGGTATCGGATTAGCTGCAGGTTATATGCAGCGCCTGATATTCAGTTCCATTGCGCGAAATGGATGCTGTGCTAATAAGCCATGCCTTTTTGAAAATATGGTTTTAGCATGCAATTTTGGTCCTAATTGCTGCTTGCCATAATTTGAATTTTCCTGAAGGTGCTAAATCAGGCACCTGTAGGTTTAGCACTGAAGTGCTGATTAGATGCAACTTTTGTCGAGCTTCATGAACCCACTTCCATGGAAGGTGTGGAGTGGGCTGGCTGACACACAGCGGCATATTTCAGGATGGCTCAGTGACCGAGAAAGAGGGCGCATAGGTTCTTAGCATGGCACTGGATGTCCTGGTGGAGTTGGTCCAGAGGAGAAGGGACATCCTGTACCCACCGGGGTTTGCCGTCCACCTGTCCCTCTCTCCGACAGCAGTTGGTGCTGCTCTGCCTGGCCTCATCTCCTCCTCCCATTCGGCCTGCAGACAAAGGGGGACCTCTAACAAGATGCCAGTGACTAAGCACACCCTTTCTCCTGTAACACGACCAATAAAGTCACCCTTTTTAGATGAAGTCCTCAGTGAATTTATTGAATAAATGTTGGTAATGTGTTGGTGAAGTCTTGACAAAGTGTCCCAGAAAGTGTCCCGATGTGTTTCAAAAGTCCTCTTCAAACCTCAAGCACAGTAAAAGGTGATGGCCGCAAAATTCGGCACCTCAGTATCAGTAGCTTAAGGGCGGTTTCAGGATAAAATGGCGGCTGCACCACTCCCGGTGTGGCCTGCGCTGGTCACCGTTTTGGTGAGGGTGATGATTGCGGCAGCTATTGTGCACCGGCAGTAAGCAGAGTAGGCAGATCATGGCATCGGCCAGCGTGTAACATTGATTTGACGCACAACCTGCCATTTTGGACATCACCACTCCATTCAGCACCCTCTCCTAAACATGTGCGTTCTTCTGCACGAGGGACACCCCACCAGTGCAATTTAAAGGGATGCACATCATGATGGTGAATGCTTGGTATCGTGGCAGCAGTCATAATGCCTTCATCCTGCGCCAGTCTGCTGTGCCAGCAATCTTCCAGCCACAACATCAAACCCGAGAGTGGCTGCTAGGTGACAAGGACTATCCGCTCTACACTGATGGCTGATGAGTCCCCTTCACAACCCCACCACTCATGGCCAACAATCATATAATGACAGTCATGCTGCCGCAAGAAATGTCATCAAGCAGACCATCGGGGTGTCAAGCAACGGTTCCGCTGCCTTGACCACTCAGGAAGAACTCTCCAGTACTCATCAGAGCAGGTGTCCCAATTCATGACGGACTCTACAACTTGATCATGATGGCACAACCCTTGCCACCTCAGGAGAAGGAAGAGGAGGCCGAAGAGGATGAGGAGTAGGAGAAAGGGAGGAGGCATTCTGCAAATCCCCATTCCGGATGGGCTGTCCATAAGCACATCATCAGACTCCGATTCCCCCGAATGAAACTCCAGATCCCCATTGTTCAACACTTCCCCACCTTACCATCAATCTGTCATGGAACATTAAAGTGCCCTCTTGGCCACAATGCTGAATTGAAAGCCACCACAAAACAATTTATACATTAAGAATTTCAAAACTATCACCCTGTGCATTCCCTTAGTGCCTGTCTGTTGCATGCCTTTTTCTATACTAGTGCTCCTTGGTTGTTGGAAGGCTGCTGACTTTCAGTGGGTGTGAGTGTAGATGGCCATGCAGGATGACCTCTAGCAGCTATGGGCCTAAAGGGCCCAGTTATAGAGTGCACCACCTCAGCATGGGTGGCAGCATTTGGGCTTTCTGGCTGATAGGCAACAGCAAGGGCACTGGCAGAGTGGCAGTGATGGAAGTACAAATGCGGTCATCCTGAGAGAGGACAGCAGGTTCCTGCTCCACAGACCCACTGCCACTCCCTCAGGGAGGCCCCTCAGCAATACCAGTAATCTATTGGAGGACAGATTGCTGAACTACTGTGAGACCCTGCGAGTCTCTTCCCACCACTTGTAAACCCAGCCACGATGGCAGCAGTCTGAGCTTGCATGGCAGCAAGTTGTCAGAAGTCTGGGCTTCCAATGCAGCACTCAGATGTTGGGTGGCTTATGCTTGTACTGCAATGGAAGTTGAGATACCGGCCATCAGATCCTGCAGCCTGGTTGTATCCACAAGTGCTCTAATGGAGTTGCCCATCACTTCCATCCTGGAAATAATGAAACGCAAGCTCTGCACAAAGCTCTGTGCAAGTTTAGAGCCAGACTCCTCCATGCACCTTGACAGTGACAACAGGCTCTCTGGCAGACCTGCCAAAGCACCAATCATTTTATTGTGCATGCCCATCACCCTTCTTCTGAAGGCCATCTCATCAAAGTCCTCATCTGACTCCAATGCTACATCCGAGAAGTAAGGTGCCCTTTCTCTATCCTGTTGAGCCGTAACTACTTTCCCCTTTCCTTTGATGCATTAACAATGAGGTGCTTCTTTCAGAAAGCAACTCCCCTTTAAGAAGTGCAGACTGCATTTCACACTGCAGGCTACCTTTAAATTTGAAATTGGGCACCCTGTTATGCGCTGAGCCCAACAGCATGGGCTCAGTGCTTCAATCATGTTAGTTTGCTGGCAGTACGAATTTTATGTGCTGCTTGCGTTACTTTCAATGAGCATGGGCAGATCGCGCATCATGATCTTGCGCCCATTTTCAGGCATTATCAAATTTAGCCACTGATATACTTTTAAGTAGTGCTTAAATTCTGAGCAATGACTTGTTTACTCCTATTCAGCTGGGCGCTGTAAGAAGATGTTGCTAAATGAATAATGATCCACAAAAATGACGTGAAGCCACTTTAATGAGCGCTAGCAGGCAATTTAATTACCAATCAACCCCTTAATGATCCTCCAGGCGGCCATTACTAGTTCTGGCTTCAACCCCTTTACATGACGTCTTGCACTAAACGTGGGCTTAAATCAGCATTGTAGCTTAAGACCCCATCTTGGCCACCTCTTTACCACCTAAAGTACCGAACCAAAATCACCCCCATCAGAGGTTGGATCACGATTTGTGAATAACTACTCAAATTAGCTTAATCTGAAGAATTAACGGTTATTTGCTCTTGAACACCAGTTCCAAACCATTTAGAAGTGACTTAGACATGTACGTGAATATTGGTCTCATAATACTACCTCCTGAATGAGGAAAATCAAGTGGACAACCAGTTACATCAATCATTACCACCCCACCTGGAACATGCACACACTAATACACACACTACACAAATGTAGCTAATGATGTTGATGATAAAGCACAGGGTGAGGCACAGAGGGCTGGTGTGGAAGAGTTTACCACCAAAGTTACAGTGGACGATTGGAAGAACCCCCACAGAATGTCTCCCCCATGCACAATTAAACAGCACAGTTGAACAAAATTAATTCATTTTTAATATAACTCAGTCCCTCGTTATTTCATTGAGTGGAAAATAAATGTTAAGTAGTCAAAATCTAGAGAAATCTGCTGACTCCTGACATTTCCTCTGTAGGTACCTGGAAAGACTCTCATAAAATGGTATTGCCTGACAAATGATTGATTCTGATACTGATCTTTGTGAATCACATGACATATCTCAGTCATAACATTCACAGTGAGCCTGAGCCACCTCACACTACGCTCCTCTGCCATGCACAGATAGCTGACTCGGTTGCAGTTGACCTGCGTAGGTTGTAGATTTTGCAATTTGTGGGTTGCCTATGTGCTCTGTGCACACAAGACATCCGATTCTCCTGTTCCACTGAGACATGCCCACAATGCTATTGGGCATCATCATCATAGGCAGTCCCTCGGAATCGAGGAAGACTTGCTTCCACTCCTAAAATGAGTCCTTTGGTGGCTGAACAGTCCAATGCGTGAGCCACAGATCCTGTCACAGGTGGGACAAATATTCATTGGGGGAAGAGGGGGGGGTGGGTGGTGGGACTGATTTGCCGCACACTCCTTCCGCTGCCTGCGCCTGATCTCTTCACGCTCACGGCATTGAGATTCGAAGAGCTCAACGCCCTCCCGGATGCACTTTCTCCATCTCGGGTGGTATTTGGCCAGGGACTCCCAGGTGTCAGTGGTGATGTTGCACTTTACCAGAGAGGCTTTGAGGGTGTCCTTGTAATGTTTCCGCTGCCTTTTGGCTTATTTGCCGTGAAGGAGCTCCGCATAGAGCAATTGCTTCGGGAGTCTCGTGTCTGGCATGCGAACTATATGGCCTGCCCAACGAAGCTGATTGAGTGTGGTCAGTGCTTCAATGCTGGGGATGTTAGCCTGGGCGACGACAATGATGTTGGTGCGTCTGTCCTCCCAGAGGATTTGCAGGAACTTGCGGAGACATCGTTGATGATATATCTCCAGCGACATGAGGTGCCTTCTGTACATCGTCCATGTCTCTGATCCATACAGGAGGGCGGGTATTACTACAGCCCTGTAGGCCATGAGCTTGGTGGTAGATTTGAGGGCCTGGTCTTCAAACACTCTTTTCCTCAGGCGGCCGAAGGCTGCACTGGTGCACTGGAGGCAATGTTGAATCTCCGCATCAATGTCTGCCTTTGTTGATAAAAGGCTCCCGAGGTATGGAAAATGGTCCACGTTGTCGAGGACCGCGCCATGGATCTTAATGACTGGGGGGCAGTGCTGTGCAGTGAGGACAGGCTGGTGGAGGACCTTTGTCTTACGAATGTTAAGCCTAAGGCCCATGCTTTCATATGCCTCGATGAATACATCGATGATATCCTGGAGTTTAGCCCCAGAATGTGCACAGGTGTCGTCCGCGTACTGCAGCTCAATGACAGAGGTTGGGGTGATCTTGGACATGGCCTGGAGGCAGCGTAGGTTAAACAGCTTCCCACTGGTTCTGTAGTTTAGTTCCACTCCAACGGGGAGCTTGTTGACTGTGAGGTGGAGCATGAAGCGAGGAAGATTGAGAAGAGGGTTGGAACGATGACGCAGCCCTGTTTGACCCTGGTCCGGACGTGGATTGGGTCTGTAATGGATCGGCTGGTAAGGATCACGGCCTGCATGTCGTCGTGGAGCAGGAGAAGGATGTTGACAAACTTTTGGGGGCATCCAAAACGGAGGAGGACGCTCCATAAGCCCTCACGGTTGACAGTGTCAAAGGCCTTTGTAAGATCAAAAAAAGCCATGTATAAGGGCCAGTGTTGCTCCCTGCAGTTTTCCTGCAGCTGTCACGCTGAAAAGATCATGTCTATTGTGCCCCGTGGGGGACAAAATCCGCACTGTGATTCCAGGAGGAACTTCTCGGCCACAGGGAGAAGACGGTTGAGGAGAACTCTAGCGACAACCTTCCCAGTGGCTGATAACACGGAGATTCCCCTGTAGTTGCCACAGTCGGACTTGCCCCTTTTTAAAGATGGTCACGATCACTACATCTCTGAGATCTCCTGGCATGCTCTCCTCCCTCCAGATGAGAGAGATGAGGTCATGTATCCTCACCAACAGCGCCTCTCCGCCATACTTTAGTGCCTCAGCAAGTATTCCATCTGCACCCGTAGCCTTGTTATTCTTGAGCTGTTTTATGGCTTTGCCTACCTCTTGCAGCGTTGGGGTTTCACTGAAGGTGGTGGCAGGCAACTATGGTGGTGCGGCATTCCGGCCTGTTGTTGTTGGAATTGTCCACGAGGGTCCTAACATTCCAGGTCCCGAACTTCATAATAGCGAAGTGAAAGATGCCTGTGCGCGAATTCTTTTAACGTGGGGTGGCTGCTGCATACCGGCAACTACATGGGCTTAGCTGAGCAAGGTCTTGGTCCAGTAGCAAGGGGGTCCAAGACGACTGGAGACCAGGCACTGCTGTATAAGCCTAATTGCCTACGGCAAGATGTTGGCTGCAAGCTCAGTGCAGAGTTGCGCCATTGATGGTAGATGGCCTGAGGCTTGGTTGGGGGGCAGGCATTGGGAAAGTTAGCTGCCCGCTGGGGTTCCAAGGGATGTTTGGAAAGTTTCTTCCAAGGTTAAAAATTTCCCCAGAGGTTTCCAAGTTGTTTTAAAAGTTTAAGAGTTTAAAAGTATTTCCAAATTATTTAAAAAAAAAGTTACACAGGTTGATTGAAGGTTTAATAAATAAATTAAGAGTTGATTAAAAGTAATTGAAAAAAAGTTCTCCAAGTTGATTAAAAATTGGGCACCGTAATATATAACTGTGCTGCTGGGCAGAAAATTCCTCTGCACTATTCACTTCTTTCAATGCTATGGTGATAATTCCAAATCTTTCACTGCATTAATAACTCCAGGTCTTACCTGGAGTAAGATGCTCTTTACCAAAATCGTAAACTGTAAGAATGGACTTTTGGACTCATTCGTGCACATAGGAATGTCAGGGCGATTCAAAGGCCAATTGTATCACTACAGTCGGAAACTCCAAATACTTCTCACAAATTGATACATAATCTCTTTCCACCTCAATATCAGGTCCAAAAAAAAATTCTTAGTCTAGCTCTAAAACAGATATTTTAATTTGCTGTATCTCATACTTTTATTTTTATACCATATTTCATAAGGTAAATGAATAATTCCTTTATAGTGGCCTGATTTTTTGAAATCCTTTTCTCTGATATGAAATGTGGCCCATGTAACTAAGAAAGCTTAATAAAGGTTTTACTTCAATTGGCATGCTTGCTATTCTTGAACTCACAAATTTAAGGGTACAATTAATTTTGAAATAGCTGACTATTTTTCTCCATATTTCTAGTTAATAGTGCTGGTGAAGACTTCAAAATTGTTGTTATCGATTTCTTCTTGCTGTTGTTTACAAGAGAGAACAAGTCTTAGACTGAGAACTTTGTGCCTTTTCTGATGTGTTAGCACCTGCAATTTGAAATCGAGAGAAAAAAATGTACGTTAAATGAATTCAGTTTTGTTTCTGTGATACAAATTAGATTGGTAGTTCTATAATGTTTAAAATTATAGTTACAAATTACTCCAACCACAAACACAATTTATGTATAGATACATCGTGGCCGAAATTCAGGGTCCGGATAAGGCCCGTTACCGCCATTTTGCGGCGGCCATGCGGCGGAATCGAGAGGCTGCCGTGTTGCAGTCCATTGGCCACCACAACACAAATTCAGCTCAGGGATTTTTCAGCCTCTCCCCACTTCCGCCTCGCTGCTGCTGACTGCCGCAAGCACGTCATCAAAGCACACACCGGCACTCTCCCGCACCTCCAGCATACTCCACCCCAAATTTACTTGGAAAAATCGTTGAGCACTGCGCATTGCCCCCGACAACTTTTTCTGTCGGTGCACCTGGTTTCTTGTCTGTGAGCCACGGCAGCATGGCCGCCCATCAAAGGGAGGGCACCCTGCCGCAGCGGCCATGTTTTTATTTTTGCCGGTCAACTTCCCGATCGGCCGGCCAATTATTGGCCCATGTTTAGCCGGGCCTCCAACAGGCAGCCTGGCACCCCCTCTTGGTGCCAGGCTGCTGGCCTGGCCGAAACCCTCCCTGGTGGCCCAGTGGCCGAACCTACAGATTCGCCAATTCTCTCCCCTTTAAATGAGGGAAGAGATGTGGTGACGCACACGCACAGTGACGTCATCATCCCTTCGCCGCTGAGCCCCAACTTCTGTCCCAAAGGGTAGAAAATCGATTGGAAGGCCACCTCATCGCACCCGGTGGTAAAAACAGGTAAAATATCGTGGGAGCACCAGCTTTCTGCTGTGCCTGAATTTCAGCCCCATCAGCTTTTGTCAGAAGCCCAAACAATCTAAATGGTTGTTTCTCTCTTTCAATTTACTCATCTTTTTAACATAATATGGGATAAATTTTCAGCCCTTTCAACTGATGGTATGAGGCCGTGAAAATGGTGAGCAATGACCTACAATTCCATTGTCGTGGCAATATTCACAGGGGGCCTACCGCTGGGCAGCTGTACTGCCCCCCCGGAGTCAAGCGGTAGGTCCATTTAAAATGGAAATTGGGGTCCTATGATGTCAATAGGACCCGATTGCCATTTTTGGGCTGATCTGGTCTGAGCATGTGCTGTGCATGTCCAGCCAAAGAGGACCCGGCAGGTGTGTTCCTCCTTATTTTTATTTGAGAGTGCTCTTCCCGGCCCCAGAAACCCAGTCTGGACATCTGCTGCTCCAACTCCCTCCCTGTCCGCAAAACAGTCTCGTCCCCACCAGGAACCAATCTTCCTCTGAGCCAATATTGCAGCAGTTACGGGCTGCTCCAATGCACTCGGATTCTGGCCGTGGCCTGCTGGCCAGCTGGCCAGATATAGCTCTGGGGGACATCCACCCCTACATGTCTAATTTAAGACATTTTACAAGATGCACTGGGCTGTATTTGTACTACTGTATTTACTAGAATTTATAGCACAGAAACAGATCATTCAGGCCAACTGGTGTACACCAGTCTTTATGCTCCATACAAACCTCCTCCCACCCGAATTGACCTAACCCATTCAGCATATCCTTCTATTTTGTGATTCATCTTCAGATGTCTAACCTTGTTTTGCTGCAAGTGCTTCTTCCTTTTGCGCTTTCGCTTCCTCAATAGCTTTCATTTTTGCCTCGTGCTCATCAGCCCGTGCTTTCCACTCCTTTCTGTTGTTGAGTATGCCACTGAGCATAGGCTGAATTTCAGAATGAAATCGAGTGAATTCCTAATATAACCAGAAATAATATTATTAGTGCAAGCACATATTTACTAACTAATTACACATTCACAATATTCAAATTTTATAAATGTAGAAAAACATGAGGTGGTATATATTGGTAGGAAGGGTAAGGAGGGCATATACTCCTTGGAAGATAAGTGTCTAAATGGGGTAGAGGAGCACTCTGGAGCTCCCGCAAAGCCAACTCACTGGCTTTTAAATGGGAAAAAACGTGCCTGGGCTGCATTTTGAATGGGCCTTAAAGGGGCCACACACCCAACAAAAATGAAAGGGACCATTGGTAGTAATGCAGGTTAATAAGGCCATAAACAAAGCAGTGGGGTTCATTTCTGAAGGGATAGAATTGAAAAGCAGAGAAGTTGTGCTAAATTTGGATAAAACCATGGTTAGACCACGCTTGGAGTAATGCGAATAGTTCTGGACTCCGTATTAAAAAAGGATATAGAGGCACGGGAGAAGGTGCAAAAAAGATTTATTAAAATAATCAGGGCTTATTCTAATCAGGAAAGATTGAAAAGACTGGGGCTCTTTTCTCTAGAAAATAGTACACTGAGGGATGACCTGATAGAGATCTTTAAGAATATAAGAATATAGGATACACATAGAGAAGATGTTGCCACTTGCGGGAGAGACCAGAACTAGCAGCCAAAAATATGAAATAGATACGAATAAATCCAATAGGGAATTCAGGAGAAATGTTTTTACTTGCTACCACAAGGAGTAGTTGAGGTGGCTAGCTTAGATGCATTTAAGGGGAAGCTAGATAAACTCACGAGGGAGAAAGGAATAGAAGGATATGTTGATAGGGTTGGATGAATAAAACTGGGAGGAAGCTTGTGTGGAGCATAAACAGTGGAATGGTCCACATTTCTGTGCTGTAAATATGACATAATACTATGTAATTTTGCTTTATTTTACTTAAGATGAATACAATGGACAAAATAACCCTGAGAAAAGATTTTTTAAGTTTTTAAAAATGGCTCAGCATTTCTAAATATCTGAGGGTGGTGAGAATATTTCTGAAATGAGAAACATCTCTATTACCATTACAGTAGGTAGCGTTATACTCATAATAAATGGTCAGACCGAGTACTGTGTGTAATGAGCAAGTGTGACCTTAGCTCCTTTATTGTAGTTCCAGAGTGCAGCTACCTCGTGGGTGGCCTGCTTATATACTGTGCTCCAAAGGGATGCTGGGATCCCTTGGGACTCCAAAAGATAGGCCCTCTGGTGGTCAGGTGTGATGCAGGTTACAAGGGGTCAAATACATAACATCACTCCCCCGTGAAGTCAAAAGTTCATTTATTTACAAGGTGAGATGATCTGGGGCTTTGCGCTCCCTTGTCGATCGTCTCGGTACAAATGCTGGTGTGGGCGGGTTGGTCAGTTCTTCACCGGGCTGTTGGACAGCTGGCCTTGCCGAGCTGCTGGGGATGATGAGTTCGGTTTCGTGGTCAACTGTAAGATCAGTTGCCACTTGTGTGTGTGTTGGAAGGTCAAAGTTGTTGGTGTCCTCTTCAGGTTGTCCGTAGCTGTTGGAGAACCGCAATTTGATTTGGTCCAAGTGTTTTCTGTGCGTTTGTCCATTGGTCAGTTTGACCTGAAATACCCTACTCCCCTCTTTGGCTGTGACCATGCCAGCGAGCCATTTTGGACCATGTCCATAATTGAGCACAAACACAGGATCATTGATCTCAATATCACGTGACAAATTTGTGTGGTCGTGGTACATACTTTGCTGATGCCGCTTGTCCTCCACATGATCATGTAGATCAGGGTGGACCAGAGAGAGCCTTGTTTTAAGCGCCCTTTTCATGTGCAGCTCACTGGGGGAATCCTGGTGAGTGAGTGGGGTCTGGTGCAGTAGCAGTACTCGGGACAACCAGGTCTGCAGGGAGCCTTCAGACACGCATTTCAAGCTGTGCTTGATGGTCTAAACTGCCCGTTCTGCCTGGCTGTTGGATGCGGGCTTGAACGGGGCAGATGTGACATGTTTGATCCCATTGCGGGTATGAATTCTTTGAATTCAGCACTGGTGAAGCACGGCCCATTGTCACTGACTAGGACATCAGGCAAGCCGTGCGTGGCAAACATAGCTCGTAGACTTTCAATGGTGGCCGTGGATGTG
The DNA here is from genome assembly GCF_044704955.1 of Pristiophorus japonicus. Classification (NCBI taxonomy): domain Eukaryota; kingdom Metazoa; phylum Chordata; class Chondrichthyes; family Pristiophoridae; genus Pristiophorus; species Pristiophorus japonicus. The sequence continues at coordinate 98,620,855 of NC_091980.1, read as the reverse complement.
CTTATAGACATTATTGTACATTCAATCCACTTTGAGTAAGCATCCACGACAACCAAAAACATTTTGCCTCGGAATGGACCCGCATAGTCTACATGGATCCTTGACCACGGTTTGAATGGCCAGAACCACAAACTGGGTGCATTGCTCAATTGAAAGCAAGTGTTGCACTGGCGCACACATGACTCTAAATCTGAGTCGATGCCAGGACACCACACATGGGATCTGGCTATGGCTTTCATCAATACGATACCTGGGAGGGCGTTGTGCAGTTTGCAAATAAATGTGTCTCTGCCCCACAAAAGACAGTCCGCCTGCTGGGACAGTTCATCTTTATGCCTGTGGAACGGCTTAAGCGCTTCCTGCATCTCCACTGGATCAGCTCCCATGGAGGACACAGATTTTTTTTTACCAGGGACAGTAAAGGATTTGGCCTTCATAGCTAGGGGATTTGAGTATAGGAGCAGGGAGGTCTTACTGCAGTTGTGCAGGGCCTTAGTGAGGCCTCACCTGGAATATTGTGTTCAGTTTTGGTCTTCTAATCTGAGGAAGGACGTTCTTGCTATTGAGGGAATGCAGCGAAGGTTCACCAGACTGATTCCCGGGATGGCAGAACTGACATATGAGGAGAGACTGGATTGACTGGGCCTGTATTCACTGGAGTTTAGAAGGATGAGAGGGGATCTCATAGAAACATATAAAATTCTGACAGGACTGGACAGGTTAGATGCGGGAAGAATGTTCCTGATGTTGGCAAAGTCCAGAACCAGGGGACATAGTCTAAGGATAAGGGGTAAGCCATTTAGGACTGAGATGAGGAGAAACTTCTTCACTCAGAGAGTTATTAATCTGTGGAATTCCCTACCGCAGAGAGTTGTTGATGCCAGTTCATTGGATATATTCAAGAGGGAGTTAGATATGGCCCTTATGGCTAAAGGGATCAAGGGGTATGGAGAGAAAGCAAGAAAGGGGTACTGAGGTGAATGATCAGCCATTATCTTATTGAATGGTGGTGCAGGCTCGAAGGGCCGAATGGCCTACTCCGGCACCTATTTTCTATGTTTCTATCCTGGCTGGTCCAGGTCCTGATCTGACGGGCCGTAACTGGGGATTTCTCATTTTCAAATGCCTCCATGACCATGAGCAAGTGTGCTGACTGTGCCATTTTCACCCCGGTGGTGGGCAATGGTAGCCGACTGAGAGTATTTGCGTAGTTCTCTGTGCCCGGTCTGTGGCAGATTAAATAGTTGTATGCAGACAGCGTGAACGCCCATCTTTGGATGCGGGCAGAGGCATTGGTATTAATCCCTTTGCTCTCTGAGAATAGAGATATGAGCGACTTGTGGTCAGTTTCAAGCTTGAACTTTAGGCCAAATAAGTACTGGTGCATTTTTTTTACCCGTGAACGCACGCCAGGGCCTCTTTTTCAACCATATTGTAGGCCCTTTCGGCCTTGGACAAACTCCTGGATGCATATTCAACTGGTTGCAAAATTCATGATTCACTAGCCTGTTGTAACACACACCCGGCCCCGTATGACGACGCATCACAAGCTAACACCAATCGTTTACATGGATTATACAGGACAAGCAGTTTGTTAGAACACAATAAGTTTCTGGCTTTTTTAAAGGCAGCCTCTTGTGAATTCCCCTATACCCAGTCGTCTCCCTTGCGCAGTAGCGCATGTAGGGATTCTAGCAGGTTGCTTAACTCAGGTAGTAAATTACCGAAGTAGTTAAGGAGTCCCAGGAACGACCACAGCTCCGTCACGTTCTATGGTCGCGGCGCGCTCTTGATGGCCTCCGTCTTGGCGTCAGTGGATCTGATGCCGTCTGCTGCAAGTCTCCTTCCTAAGAATTCAACGTCCTGTGCCAGGAAAACACACCGAGCATTTCAACCTGAGTCCCACGCGATCCAGCCGACTAAGAACCTCCTCCAAGTTCTTCAAGTGCTCCATTGTGTCCCGCCCTGTAACCAATATGTCATCCTGGAAGACCACTGTGCAAGGACCCGACTTTAGCAGGCTCTCCCTGTTCCGCTTGAAAATTGCTGCGGCCGACCGAATCCTGAACGGGCACCAGTTGTAGATAAACAGACCTTTGTGCGTGTTGATGCAGGTGTGGCCTTTCAAAGACTCCTCCAGCTCCTGCGTCATGTAGGGGCCGAGGTCAGGTCCAACTTGGTGAACGTCTTCCTTCCAGCCAGGGTTGCGAATAGGTCATCTGCCTTTGGTAGCGGGTACTGGTCCTGCAGCGAAAAACGGTTAATCGTTACTTTATAATCCCGTAAATTCTAACCGTACTGTCCTCCTTGAGTACCGAAACAATCGGACTGGCCCAGTCATTGAATTCCACTGGTGCGATGATGCCTTCACGTTGCGGCTTTTTCACGCATCATGTACGGTACCGCCCGAGCCTTGTGGTGGATGGGTCGTGTACCGGGAAACAAATGGATCTGCACTTTCGCCCATGAGAAGCTTCAAATAACGAAGGGAATTTGCTTAGAACCTGGGTACATGCGGTGTCGTCGACGGACGAAAGCGCTCAGATGTCGTCCCAGTTCCAGCGGATTTTCCCCAGCCAGCTTCTGCCAAACAATGTGGGGCCATCCCCTAGCACAATCCACAGTGGGAGTTCGTGTACTGCTCCATCGTAGGAGACTTTGACTTCAGCACTGCCAATTACAGGGATTAGCTACTTTGTGAAAGTCCTTCGTTTGGTTTGAATCGGGCTGAGCTTGGGCCTGTGTGCCTTCTTTCCCCACAGCCTGTCGAAGGCCGTTTTACTCATTATGGACTGACTTGCCCCCCCGTGTTCAGCTCCATAGACACTGGAATACCGTTTAGTTCAACTTTCAATATTATCGGCGGGCATTTTGTCATGAACGTGTGTACCCCGTACACCTCTGCCTCCTCCGTACGAGTTTCCAATTCCATCTGATCCACTGTGGATCGATCTTCCTCTGCAACATGGTGGTTTGCAGGCTTTGCAGCTCGCCTGCACATTCGTTAGAGGTGTCCCATTGTTCTGCAGCCATTGCATGCATAGTGCTTAAAGTGGCATTGATGGGGCCGATGATCACCTCTTCAGTGCCAACAGAGTGTTAACTGCCTCGCATTAACAGATGATGGCAGACTCTGGGTCAATTGAGGTCGGGCCACAGCAGCCGGCGTGTACATTCTGCCATGTACATTTCTGCTCAAAACCGACGTTACTTTATGCTCAGTACTGGCCAAAACTTCTTTGTTCTGCGAAATCTGCTTGGTGTTGTCGCCCTGGTGTGGACATAAATGCCTGGGCTATCGTTATGGCTTTACTCAGATTTGGAGTTTCTACATTCAACAGTTTGCGAAGGATTGTCTCATGTCCGATGCCCAGTATGAAAAAGTCTCTGAGCATTTGTTCTAGGAATCCCTCAAACTCATAATGTCCTGCAAAGCGCCTTAGTTCGGCAACATAGCTCGCCACTTCCTGGCCCTCCGATCGTTGACACATGTAGAACTGATATCTCACCATCAAAATGCTTTCCTTAGGATTTAGGTGCTCCCGGATCAGCGTATACAGTTCTTCATAGGATTTCTCTGTTGGTTTTGCTGGGGCCAAGGAGATTCTTCATGAGGCCATAGGTTGTTGCCCCACAGACAGTTAGGAGGATCGCCCTTCGTTTGGTCACGTTCTCGTCCCCTTCCAGCTCGTTGGCCACGAACTATTGGTCGAGTCCCTCCACAAAGGCCTCCCAATCGTCCCCCTCTGAGAGCTTCTCCAGGATGCCGACTGGTCTTTGCATTTTCGCGCAGTTGTTCGTTACCTCGTCACCAATTGTTATACTCATAAGAAATGGTCAGACTGAGTACTGTGTATAATGAGCAAGAGTGACCGTGGCTCCTTTATTAAAGTTCCAGAGTGCATGTACCTCGTGGGTGGCCTGCTTATATAGTGTGTTCCCAAGGGATGCTGGGATCCCTTGGGACTCCAACAGGTAGGCCCTCTGGTGGTCAGGTGTGATGCAGGTTACAAGGGTTCAAATACATAACAGGTAGTATACTGAGCTATTATTATAATAGAATTAGCCTTTGTGTTAGTGAAACATTCCACTGAGGAGGAGAGCTACACGCCCTCCTGCTGAAATCTTGCCACAGGATAGAAACTGCCAAGAAACACATTATATGGTAGGTGGAACCAGCAGCTTTTGATTAACAAGCACTGAACCTGTTATTGTTGAGGTGGACTTTGGAAGTAATACAGGTACCGCCATCCACTTCAGATCTTACTGAAACTGATTGAAAATAACATGCTGACAGATAATATGATGCAGACTAAAAATTACCAATGAACCCACTTTGCTTTGTCCGTTTTCTGGCTCTTAAAACATTTGTAATTTTAACTTGTATTGTATGGTCTGACTGCATGCTATGTCACCGAAATTAAATGAATTAATTAGTCAAATAATAATACTAGCTATTCCCATTGGCACTTTAAAATCGTTGCAGATTGATGAAAGTCCAGAAGCTGAAATAATCCTTGTAATCTTGGGCCATCTATTATTAAAAATAGCTTTTAACTGAGAAAGATAATCCATAGATTTGTCAGCTTGCCACTGGACTAATAAGAACATAAGAAATAGGAGCAGGAGTAGGCCATTTGGCTCCTCGAGCCTGCTCCACCATTCAATAAGACCATGGCTGATCTGATCCTGGCCTCAACTCCACTTCCCCACCTGCTCCCCATAAATCTTGACTCCCTTATCATTCAAAAATCTGTCTATCTTCATATTAAATATATTCAATATATATACACAGCTCGCTTGGGTAGAGAATTCCAAAGATTCACAACCCTCAGAGAATAAATTCTTCCTCATTTCTGTTTTAAATGGGCGACCCCTTATTATAATGATACACTTACAAGGGAGCTATGAGCATGGGACACTGCTAGTTTATATGCATCCATTGCCTTTTGATGCTGAACTGATACAAAAGAAGATATAAGGGGATAGACTTCCCACTATGATCGCTATCGTCCAAAAATGGTCGATATTTCCGGCCTTAGTGATTTTTTAGTTTTCAGGGTTGCTGGAATATTGCCCATTTTTTTGACCGCTAGTTTCGGCTTTTTATTTTGGGCGATAGCCTTAGCAACGTGAAATGGGCCTTTGTGATGTGGAATGGGCCTTAGCGATGTATTCAGTCGTGCAAGGCTGGCGTCTATAGCACGGCCGTTCTGCGCATGAGCGTTTTTTTTTAGCAAAGAACTTTTCACGTAAGTTGGGAGGTCAGGGGTCATCTGTGCATGCTCAGCAGGCAATGGGAGGGAGAGAGCGAAGGAAGCTTTTGAATGAGGATGCATTTTCAAGGAGTGCTGAACTTAAAATGATGGAGATGTCCCAGGACGATTCGAGAGAGTGTCTGCAGGAGGTTGCAGGGGGAAGGAGGGCGAAAGCCTTCTCAGACGAGGCTAATGAGGCCTTAGTGAACGAGGTCGAGACTCGGTGGGGCCAATTAACCCAGGGTGGGCATGGGAAACCTCCACCCCGGATTTATCAAAAAATATGAGGCGAGATCGCCGCTATTGTTTCATCAGTGTCCCATGATAGGCGTGAGTCAGACCAGTGCCGCAAGAGTCTGGCTGCTTCGGCAAGAGTAAGTATCAAATTATGAAATTTTAATTGTAATGAACCACTGAATTAATTAGAATTTAAATCTGCCGGATTGTAATTAAGTTGGGTAATCTTGCATAGCTTCCCTGCTAAGATTTGGACTGCGGTCGGAACCTGCGCCCTTTAAGTCTAATTTGGGCACTGTCTCCTTTTTGGTTATGTTGGTGGATGGGGCACGACTGAGCACTAAGGGGTCCGATCACCTTTACCCAGACTGTGTGAGTCTCTCTGGCTGCTGTCACTCACACAGTGACCCAGCCTGGACTGGGGGAGAGTTGCCCTGGTTCACTGTCTGCCCTGGGACACTTTGGGACGTTTGCTCCGGCCACACGGAAGTCTCCGAGCACAGCCCATGTATACGGTGCCCCATCCCATTACACTTCTGTCATTGCCAAGCTCACCAGCGGTCCTGATAACCACCCACCCCCACATCCCGGGGAACCTCCATCGAGTCAAATAAACCGCCTACCCCCCTCAGGCATCGAATAGCATGGCCCGTGGATTGGGCCCTTCCTGAAGATTGTATGAGAGATGTTTGGTGTCAAGCATTAGTTCCTAAACACAATCTTATTAAGTATTTTCTCTGAACATAGATGTTATAACCATGCATCCATTGTGGATACAAACCGTATTAGCACATAACATTAGAATCTGTTGTCTTTCTGTAATAGTACCTAATGAATTAGCTTATGCCATGCTCTTGTCACGTTTTGCAGAGGAAGATATCTAAGAATCGGGCGGAGCAGAAGCGCACCGGAGGAGGCCCTGCTGAACTACAACTGCTCACTGACTTGGAGGAACTTGCTGCAGCACTAGTGGACAGCCACAGTCAATCTGCCACCCGTGGTGGTGCAGATCCCATTGTTGTGCCACGTGATTAAGGTATAAAGCAGTGGTAAACCAGTGATAATTTAAAGTAATTTAACGGCATTTCATTATAATATATGAATGATGTCATGTTATGCATGCAGCTTCTGTACTACTCTCCGGTTAAGAACATAAGAACATAAGAAATAGGGGCAGGAGTAAGCCATTTGGCCCCTCGAGCCTGCTCCGCCATTCAATAAGATCATGGCTGATCTGATCATGGACTCAGCTCCACTTCCCTGCCCGTTCCCCATAACCCTTTACTCCCTTATCGCTAAAAATATGTCTATCTCTGCCTTAAATATATTCAATAACCCAGCCTTCACAGCTCTCTAGAGCAGAGAATGCCATAGATGTACAACCATATGATTTAATCATATGCAACGTCTCTCGTTCACATTTATTGCAGTAGTGTTGCTCCTCATACATATGACAGCACAGCGCAAGCATTCTTATGTCTACCCTTATCCTCTAATAACCTCAATTACGTTTTGCAGCTACCAAGACTCCCAAGGCACAAAGGGAGGCCCCTGCAATAACCCCTTTGCAGCTGCAGCCGGTCATCACCACGGGTCCAGAAGAGGAAACAACTGAGGAGGAGAAAGATGAGCACCTGTTATCTGTAGTACCTGCGGCCACGTCTTCATCGACAGATGAAGTAGCGGGGCCAAGTGGCTTGCAGCAGGCCACTCCAAGGCATCCAGTGCCCACTCCGACCCCATGGAGGTTGAGTCGGCGAGATAGGCACGCGTTGCGATGGGCAGATCCAAACAAGGACATGGTCTCACTGTCAGGGGCAAACATCAACATAGGTCGAGAGCTCCTCCAGGCACTTGTTGGGTTGACCGGAAGCATTGACACAATGTCCATACAAATAACAGAGGACATGGATCGGATAGTTGTGGCAATTGGGCAAACGACCGACACTGTCCATGCCTTGCGGCTTGTGATAGTGTCGGGAGACAGCACTGCACCCCAAGGTGCTGTCCGACCAAGCACCAGGACAGATGCAAGACAGGAGGAAGATCATCCTTCTGACTCAGAAGACATTTCTTCGGAGACGACTTCTCCTCCAGCCATTGAGGAGATTCTGCCGACGCCTTCCTCCCACAGCAGCAGGACTTGAGGTCCCCTGATGCAAGGCGTCTTGGTCCCATTATTCGGCGAGTTTAACGGGGGTTTACTACAAGCGAGGGGTCAAGGTTCATGAAGGAAGTATGGCCGCAAGTTGGGGGCAGAGGGGTTGCTGTATATAGTTCTTAGTTCTTGTCAAAAAATGTTTTTGTTAAATGTTCACTGATGGTGGGAGGGTGTTGTTATGTTATTGTTGTGTTAAAAATGTTGTTGACTGTTCAGGGTTGCGGGGGGGATGGTGGGGTGCGGGGGTGTTATATATGTTTGTTCTAAAAATTTTCAAATTTGTCTTTAATTATTAAACTTTTTTATATAACTTTACAATTGTCGTGAAGTGTCTTCAAATAATGTACAGTAAAACATCAATACAATGGTTGGAAACAATGGCCATGGCCAGGCAAGGATGAAACGTAATGCAACTGTAACTGTCACCAATGTAACTTCATGCGAAGCGTTCATTTATGAGCTGCTGACACAAGAGATTTGCAGCTGTGTAACTACCACAATAAACTCAGTGATCTGCTGAGGGTGGTATTGTAGGTTGCCTCCTGAGTGGTCCAGGCATCTGAAGCGCTGCTTAAGCACTTCAATTGTTTTTTCGACGATATTTCGTGTAGCTATCTGGCTTTCATTGTAGCACTTCTCGGATTCTATCAGGGGGCTTACGCAGTGGGGTCATAAGCCAGCTGGCAAGGCCATATCTTAATCTCCCAGCATCCAACTGTGACCTTGTAGCTGACTCTTAGAGGTCAGAGACAGTGCTCTCATGCAACATGTGTACATCATGGATGCAGCCTGGACAATTTGCATTTACTGCCATGATTATTTGCTTGTGGTCGACAACGAGCTACAAATTCGGAGTGGAATCCCTTTCGGTTCTGAAACACCTCTGCATCCTGTAAAGGTGCCCGCAGGGTGATGTGCATACAGTCTATTGCTCCCTGCACCTTGGGAAAGTTTGCTATTCGTAAGAAACCCAAAGCCCTCAGTCTGTGCCTCCCTAGTCATTGGGAAGTGTAAAGGGCTTCAGTCACCTGTTGAATGCAGCAATGTGTGGCGTGCTGAGAGATACTGCAAATGTTGCCAGCTGAAGCCTGAAAGGAACCCGATGCATAGAAAGAAAGTGCCGCAGTAACCTTAACCTCAACGGGCAGTGCGGTCCTGATGGTGCTGGTAGGCTGCAGATCTCCCTAAATTAGCTGGCATATCTCACTGATGACCTCTTTTCGGAAGTGCAGCCTCCTAATGCACAAATTGGACAAGTTGAGGTATGATTGCTTATCCCTGTAAATGCGTTGGGTGTGGCGTCTTCTCCTCCGCAGCAGTCTGCCACCTCTTTGATTGGGCACATAATGCCCTTCAATATACCTTCTCCCATCTCTATTCTGCAGCATGTGATTAGTGATCAATATTGGCTGAGAAATTGAAGGCCCCATCACTATGAATTGCTATAAATGCCCTTAATTTGTCCTCAACAGATACAAAGGTGATTAGATGATTGGCAAGAGTCAAAAAGGCCCTTAAAATCACTCACAAATTGATTGTCCTCACAAGCACTTGAAGCAACCTTTTACTACAGATCCACCGAGTTAGAAAATGGCGTCCGTAGTGCCAAGTACTCACAAGTAGTGCCGAGTTAAGGTCAGGTGAGTGCAGTTTTTTTTCAGCAACTTTTTCGGCCAGCGATTATTTCAGCGAATTGTGGGCAAAATGACGAAAGTAGTGGTTGGTGATAATTGGACGCAAGTTTCCATTTTCAGCATTACTCTCGGCCTTGCACGTGGATGACGTCATAGTTTTAAAAAAATTAGGCTGGGCGATGTAGCACATTCATATGTGCCAAAAGTTGGGCAGGTGATAAATGGGTGATAATTAGGCACTAGTTTTCACTTTTTAGCAAATATGGGCAATAGCCTGCATCTCAGTTCTGATATGGGTGCTAAATGGGCTATGATGTGCCGAAATTCTAGCCCAAGGTACCTTCACAGGTAAACAGAACTATTAATCTAAATTACATTTCAAAAGGCCTCTCAGAATTCTGCTAAGCAATTTACATGTCTTCAAGAAGAAGTAAGGCTCTGCCGACGGTGGGCATGCAATGCGCATGCGCTGAAAACCGGCTTTTCTGATCTGCCTTTTAAGTGCTATGGACAATTTTGTCTAATCTACTTCTTCCTTCATACAGAAAAACACAGCCAATATTCCCAGAAATTATTATACAATTGTCACAATGTTGGCAAGCTATAAATTCTTACTGAAAGCATTTGTTTAAGGGCAAATTTTGTGAAACTCCACACCATCAACAGAGCCTTATTAGCAGCTAGAACATACTGAATTATCCAGACATGTATTTGCGATTATCCAATATGTGCTGGCTCTGTACGAGCTCCCACCTACAGTGGCTAGCATTGCAAAATATACCTATAGTTTAATTTAGACTATCATTTAGTGATTCATATAATCTGAAGCAGGGTCGATGGGTCTATCATTACAAGTAAACGCTTCTGTGTTGCGTAAGGGTTACAATTAAATATTTCTTTGGAGGGTAAGTACTTTCAATTAATGTATTAGATGCTAAAAAAGATTATTTGAAGTGTCATCTCCTTTGGAGGAAATATTTTCCTGTTTACTATTGAAGAAGTAATCTTCTGCAAACTTTACCACTTTGGATTTTCCAGCCAGAAAGATTTTTTGTGACATACCCAACAAGCTGTCTTTGACTGCCATTAAAACTGTGCAGAATTGCAACATTCTTGGTTCTGAAAATTGATGCTGGTATTCAACGCAAACAGAATTCCAGTACTTATAAAGGTTGTGTTCAATTGTGGGAATATTGGCTGTGTTTTTCTGCACTGAAATATAGCTGCAGAGCAATTTGGGATGCAAAATTGTAGATTTCAATCTAGGTCAGCATCTGTACTAGTAAGAAAACTCCAAAAATTTAACCAGTAACACAAATCGGTCAAATTACACATACAAGTACACAAAAAGAAGGGTCAGAAAAGACGATCAGGTAATCAGTATCGTGCTAAGTGTTAAAAGGTGTAGTCTCATGCACCACGCAGCCCAGTTATTAGTAATGCTATCTCCTGGGGGAGGCAAAAAAACAGAAAACAAAAAGCTTGTGGCCAATTTCAGGAAAATTCCTCTGCAACTCCCTAAAGCAATTAAGCATGCTCCAGGAAACATGACGCATCACTGGACATCCTTAACTATCCCTTTCTCTTCTCCCTCTCCTCAAGCTCCTGGAAATGTAATTCGCCTGTGGAGGACTGGAAAAGATCATTTCTATCCATCAAAGGAGTCCCAAATACCTCAGACTTCTTTTCAAACCCTATTTCTCATAACATTTGATTATCTTTACCAACAAAACTTTCTCCATAATCCTCCTGAAATTTATATCATCCTTCATTTCTACTGCCTTCTTTAGTAGGGTATCCCACCTAATCATATAATCACCACCCTTTGGCTCCAAGTTTCCACACGTGGCAAAACATGCGCCCCTCCGAGCTGGGCGCCCGTTTTTCGCGCCGAAAACGGCGCCTGAAAAAAAACGCGCTATTCTCGAGCGCTTTGCAGCTCGATGTCAGCTTGGCGCGGCGCCCAGGGGGCGGAGCCTACCACTCGCCCCGATTTTGTAAGTAGGAGGGGGCGGGTACCATTTAAATGAGTTTTTTTCATGCCGGCAACCCTGCGCGTGCGCGTTGGAGCGTTCGCGCACGCGCAGAGTGAAGGAAACATTGGCACTCGGCCATTTTTGTAGTTCTTTGCAGCTGTTCATTTTTTATCATTTTTTAATAAAACCACATTGCCCTTCCATGATCAGCACTGAGGCTTCTTGCAGCAGTGAGAAGGCTGCAGGAAGCCTCAGAAGTTGAGGCAGCCATTTCCCGACGGGCCCGACCGACGGCAGGGGGGCCTCCCCCCCACTGCCATCGGGAATGGCTGCCTCAACTTCTGAGGCTTCCTGCAGCCTTCCCCCCCCCCTGCCGTCAGGAACGGCTGCTGCCGTCGGTCGGTCGGGCCCTCACTGCGTTTCCTCCCGCCCCCCCGCTGCCGTCGGGAACGGCTGCCTCAACTTGTGAGGCTTCCTGCAGCATTCTCCCTGGCTGAAGCACTTTCACACAGGTAGGAACATGGTTTATTTAATCTTTTCTTTGCTTATAAATGTTTATTCAGGTTGGAATTATTTGTATAATATTTGTATAAGTATAACTACGGATTTATTGTAGAATGTAATTACTTCTCTTCCCCCCCTCCCCCCCCACCCCCCACCTCGTTCCGGACGCCTAATTTGTAACCTGCGCCTGATTTTTTAATGTGCAGACAAGGTTTTTTCAGGCCTACAAAAATCTTCACTTGCTCCATTCTAAGTTAGTTTGGAGTACGTTTTCACTGTGGAAACTTTCAAATCAGGCGTCAGTGGCCGGACACGCCCCCTTTTGAAAAAAAAATTCTGTTCAAAAGTGAAACTGTTCTAAATGACTAGAACTGCAGAAAACTTAAATGTGGAGAATTGCGATTTCTAAGATACTCCGTTCTCCACCAGTTGCTCCTAAAAATCAGGAGCAAATCATGTGGAAACTTGGGCCCTTTGTGTGAAGAAGTTATATTTTAACTATGCATTCACTTTAAACTTGAATGCAATTTGACTTATTATGGAGCTTAATATTGAACATCTCTTTGGGTTCTGGTGGATTAGGAAAATAGGTCACAAAAGCCTCTTGTTCTGAGGGAATTTTCACACTTACATTTGTATATTAAATTCATATGTTTAAATAATATTTCAATAATAGTGCATTATAGAAAAGCTGTCTAAGTATTTTACTGCTTATTCTTACCTTGTATACAAATGTGCACACAAAGTCAATGAAACCAACTTGAAGTTTTGGAAGTTCTGCAGCCTTGTTTCTGTCCATCATAGGCTAAAAAGTTATAAGTAATATTTAAAGAACCAGAAATACTGTACAGTTCAAAATGTTAATTCTGACATTTGACTGTCATTTTTCTCAAGTTAAATTTTTGAATACATTTTAAAATTACTTATTGAATTGCAAACTACAAAATACCTGTCACAAAGAAACTGTCATTTTTAGAAAATATCTTGAACTTATCGTTTTGTTTTAAAATTGCTGTGCTTCAAATCATTCAACCATCCATATCAGTACTTACAATAGGTTGCTGTTCTAATACAGTTCGTTCCAAGTCGCCTTGTTCCCAGAATTCAGCTGCTACAGAAAGAGCTACCTTGAATAGAAGAGAAGGATGTCAGATCTGGGACACAGTGGGGGGAATTTTAACCCCAAAAAAGGCGGGTTTGGGTCGGGTGGGAAGCTAAAAAGAGTAAAAATCTAAATCCAGACCCCCAAACCCCCTCCAACCCATCCTCTTCCAGTTTTAATGGAGGAAGGATGTGGGCAGGATGCCGGGAGGCGGGTCGGCACTTTAAATATGATATTTAAATATAAGAACATAAGAAATAGGAACAGGAGTAGGCCATATGGTCCCTCGAGCCTGATCCGCCATTCAATTAGATCATGGCTGATCTGATCATGGACTCAGCTCTACTTCCCCGCCCACTCCCCACAACCCCTTATCCCCTTATCTTTTAAGAAACTGCCTATTTCTGTCTTAAATTTATTCAATGTCCTAGCTTCCACAGCTCTCTGAGGCAGCGAATTCCACAGATTTACAACCCTCAGAGAAGAATTTTCTCCTCATCTCAGATTTAAATGGGTGGCCCCTTATTCTAAGATTATGCCCCCTAGTTCTAGTCTCCCCCATCAGTGGAAACATCCTCCCTGCATCCACCTTGTCAAGTCCCCTCATAATTTTATATGTTTCAATAAGATCACCTCTCATTCTTCTGAATTCCAATGAGTAGAGGCCCAACCTACTCAACCTTTCCTCATAAGTCAACCCCTTCATCCCCAGAATCAACCTAGTGAACCTTCTCTGAACTGCCTCCAAAGCAAGTATATTCTTTCGTAAATATGGAAACCAAAACTGCACGCAGTATTCCAGGTGTGGCCTCACTAATACCTTGTATAGCTGTAGCAAGACTTCCCTGCTTTTATACTCCATCCCCTTCGCAATAAAGGCCAAGATTCTATTTGCCTTCCTGATCACTTGCTGTACCTGCATACTATCCGTTTGTGTTTCATGCACAAGTACCCCCAGGTCTCACTGTACTGCAGCACTTTGCAATCTTTCTCCATTTAAATAATAACTTGCTCTTTGATTTTTTTCTGCCAAAATGCATGACCTCACACTTTCCAACAGCCACATTTTTGCCCACTCACTTAGCCTGTCTATGCCTTTTGCAGATTTTTTGTGTCCTCCTCACACACTGCTTTTTCTCCCATCTTTGTATCATCAGTAAACTTGGCTACGTTACACTCAGTTCCTTCCAAGTCGTTAATATAGATTGCAAATAGTTGGGGTCCCAGCACTGAATCCTGTGGCACCCCACTAGTTACTGGTTGCCAAGCAGAGAATGAACCATTTATCTCTCTGTTTTCTGTTAGTTAGCCAATCCTCTATCCATGCTAATATATTACCCCCAATGCCATGAACTTTTATCTTGTGCAGTAATCTTTTATGTGGCACCTTGTCAAATGTCTTCTGGAAGTCCAAATACACCACATCTACTGGTTCCCCTTTATCCACCCTGTTCGTTACATCCTCAAAGAACTCCAGCAAATTTGTCAAATATGTCTTCCCTTCATCAATCCATGCTGACTCTGCCTGACCAAATTTTGTTTTTCCAAATGTCCTGCTACTGCTTCTTTAATAATGGATTCCAACATTTTCCCAACCACAGATGTTAGGCTAACTAGTCTATAGTTTCCTGCTTTTTGTCTGCCTCCTTTTTTAAATAGGGGCTACATTTGCAGTTTTCCAATATGCTGGGACCGTCCCAGAATCCAGGGAATTTTAGTAAATTACATGCATCCACAATCCCTGCCACTACTTTTCTTAAGACCCAAGGATGCAAGCCATCTTGTCTAGGGGATTTATCTGCCTTTAGTCCCATTATCTTATTGAGTACCACCTCCTTAGTGATTGTGATTGTGTTAAGTCCCTCCCCCCCCTATAGACCCTTGACTATCCACTGTTGGAATATAGTTAGTTTCTTCTACTATAAAGACTGATTCAAAATATTTGTTCAGAGTTTCTGCCATCTCCATTTTCCCCATCACTAATTCCCCGGACTCATCTTCTAAGGGACCAACATTTATTTTAGCCATTCTTTTCCTTTTTATATACCTATAAGCCTCGGATTTAACCTGTTTTACAGGTTTAACTGCAGCCAGCCAGGGATCCTGTGACGAGGCGAGGACAGCCTCGGGGAGCACTCTTTGTGGGCCGGGAGGAGTAGGAGTGCTTCCTCCCAGCCTTCCACCTTGAAAGCTCCCCCATCATCAGTCTCCCTCCCCATCCAAACTCCTCTCCTCAGGGATCAGACACCCGGGATCAAGGATCGGATGCTCCCTCGATGTTGGGGATCAGACCACCTCCCTCTCTCCGGGTTTGGATCAGGGGTTCAGGGCTGTGGCCTCTTCTCATGAGCTCCCCGCCCAACTGTCACTGAGAGCAATTAGGGTAATGAATCATGCTGGTTAGATTCCCACCCTTTATTGTTTTAGGATAATGGCTTTTCTGATATGGAAAATTTCCATGGGAGGTTTATTTGCTGCCGTGCTATTCAGAGAAGAACAGTGCGAGTTAAAACTCCACAGTATGTGGGGAAACCTGGCCCTTGCATTATCGCCACCCCCCACCTCACTCCCGATGGGTCCAAAAGTTTAAATGATCCCCAGCGTAACAGCACAGAATTTGCTGCCATCAATTTTAATGAAGGAATAAAGGGCTCCCCAAAATTGTAACGCATATTGACAACCTGCAAGAAATGTTCAGTTCATCTATTTAATGGCTGGCTATTATTGCAATGATGGAGTCACTGGAGGTGGTAACTGACTGATTTCACTTCATCCAATCATCCAGGGAAGTGTCTGGCCATGCTCGTTGATGATTACCATGGATGTATGGCAAACATAGGGAATGGGAACTATGTCTCCAGTAATGTAATAGACATCAATTAAAGAGCAATTTGAGGTAGTGAATCATGCTGGTTACATTTCCAGCCTTTACATTTTTAGGATAATTGTCATGTATGTAACCATCATGCAATGGTAATCTTCATGCAACTTCTGTACACTGTACTTATACCCTAGAAATGCACACCCTGACCACAGGGGGTGAACTTGTGGGAGACACTCCTCACCTGGGTTTCCAGGTATAAAAGGGGAGGTCCCACCCAGGGTCAGCACTTCTTGGTCCTGGGAATAAAGGTTAAGGTCACAGAGTGATTGTGTCTGCAATACATGCCTCGTGTGAATTTGTAGTAAGGTGCAGGGACACCACAATAATGATTTCCATGGGGATAGGAGAGATGGATGTTTAAATGCTGCAGCCTTTGGCTTTTCTGATTGGAAAATTTTCCACTGGAGGATTTTTTGTTTGTTGTGCTATTCAGAGAAGAACAGGAACAACGTGGGCTAGAACCTCCACTTTTGTGAATCTCGGCATTAAATCAGTGTGGAAATTAACGCTGGGCAATATTATGGGCACTGATTTTGCCCATTCTGCTGATTCCACCCAAAAAAAGTGGGTGAGGCGGTAATATTTTTTCCCGGTGTTAAGCACATGGGGAAAGTAACGCTCGGCGATCAGTTTCCTAAAAATGGGCGTCTGTTTCGATTTTGTGGCTAAATGGGCGTTATTACATCATTTCAGCGATAAAATGGGCGATAAAATGCAAAATGCAAAATGCAAAAAAAGTGCAGGTTCTAGCCCCATAAATATTTTTCATGTGCTTTCTGTCTCTACCTCCTAGCTGGACCATTTTTCTGAAATTTTATGTAACCTTGGCTGCATTTTGCACGTTGCATTTGGTTGCACAGTTAGACCTTCAGTTTTTTTGCATTTTTTTTCCCCCTGCCATTTCTTTTCTTCCTTACTTCTGCTGGCTTTGGTGTGGTATCTGACAAAGAGGAGAGGATGCAGGATGCAGTGCATAAATGACACAAGGAAAAAACAAATGCTTTTAGAAACTCTATTAAACTTGTCAGGCACAATTTGTCTTTTGCAAATCCATGCTGGCTGTCCTTAATTAACCCACATCTTTCCAAATTAGTATTAATTTTATCCTATTTTATGGACTCCAAGGGGAGAAATTGCGTAGTGTCCCGTTTGGGGCGTTAACTTTTGCAGGAGCACAAAAGTATCGGCAAGCACTACGAAAGGGACTCCGACGCGAACTTCCGATTTAGTGTTCCAGGAAGGAAGTGGAGCACTAAATCTAGTGCTACCACTTCCCTTGGAGCATTAAAGCCAGCAGGAGGGGCGGTAGCAGTGCAGCGCTGCACAATGTCAAGGGCAGCATTGCTGGGAACGGAGGCTGCTTCCCTCCCTTAAAGGTCATTGCTGCAGGCTCTGCATTTTATTGATGTCTCTCATCGCTGATGGTAGCCGCGATTCACGACGATCAGCCCCAAGCACTCTAACAGAGTATAGGGCTGATCAATTGCAACAGATCAGATTGTAAGAAAAATAACCTAAGGGCTGAAAAGAAATGATTCACTTACCCCACCATCATCACCTTTAAATAGCACTCCCCAAGTGCCCGGCCTCCCTAACAATGCCTCCTACAGCTGTCAGTGTTGTTGCCTGGAGATGCTGCAGGGGCCAGAACCGAATTTGGGATCTGGAGCGCTGCGCAGCCAGATGACGTCAAAATCTCCAGACGCAGGAGATCATGGCACTAGGGTTTACCGCCACCACAATCCTTGATGGCAATTACGCGGGTGTCAGTACTCTTGCCGCAAAGCTAGTAGCGCCCCATTATCGCCCCCCACCCCCCCGCCGGAGGCGCTATTGGGGGGACATATAGGAGGCCAATTTCTAGCCCTAAAAGCTTACCAAGAGTGAATGGTCTTGAGTTAACTGGTTTATCCCTTTCTCTCTTGCTGAAGAGCTGTTAACTTGGCAACTCTCCAGTCCATTGGCATAATTTCCATATGTAAGGATGCTTGAAAGATTGTGATCAGAGCCTCAACTCCAACCTCTATCTTACTTGAAGCCATTCTGGATTATTGCAACATGCTGCATCATCGAGTGAGTGCCTATAATTAGTACACAGTGAACTCCAATCACTGCCTTTGTGCCCATTATTAAATAAGGCAGATCATTAAAAATAGCTTCAGTAAATTACATGTGGAGCTGTTGTGACAATTCTAATTCATAACAGTTTAATCAACTCCTTAGTAAATTATCCATCTAAATTTAAAGAAAGAACACGAAAGCAGGAAAAGAACTAGAAATATATATGTTTTACCTTGCTCTGCACTTCCCAAGGTTTTGTGATGGCAGATAAGTCACATGCTGTCATCATCATGGCCCTAAATGAATGATGCACGGGATGACATATAGATAAGAAATTAAACTCAGTACTATAATCACAATAATAATAAGTACCATCATTACAAATAACAAATGTTCCCTGGGTTGCTGTATGTTCTGCGTGGCCTGTTTGTTTCAATGCACGGTCCCTTTAAATTTCTGCGCATGCGTGGTATTTCCAATGTAAAAGCTTGTGAGCAGCCTGCATGGGACCTTGCAAATTATTGTACGGCTACGTATGTGTGCAGCTTAAATGAAACATTGCAAGTAACCCGTAATATCATAACCACAGCAAGCATCTTGGATGGAAACATACCATAAGTAACGTTAACTTGAAAATTCTCAAGCCAAGACCTTTCTGAATTGTATAAGTATAATTAAAGCTATGTTGTTTTCACCAAATTTTAAAGTCTAATTGTAGGTTTGGAATTCCAAAGAGATTCCATAAAAAAAATTGGCTTACATGATAATCTCTTTTCTGGTTGTTTGTAGTATCATAAACTGCACCCATTCTTCATTGTTTTCATATGTTTCAGACAGGTCTACTATCTTTTGAAACATTGTTCTTTTTCTGTCATGTAATAGAAATATTAAAACTAAAAATTAATTGATTATTGCATTTTAAATCAGTAGAGTTTGCATTTAATTATTTCTAATGAAAATTACATAAAATCCAAATCTGTGATTTTTTTAATACGATATTTGAAAAATGTACTTGAAATAAAGTGCCAAGTCTGTAGCAATGATGGCAATGTCCATCAGATGGAATACATGTTCATACTGTCTTCTGCTGAGATTTTGGAAGATATTTAAATCCTGTTAAAAATCAAATAACACGACTAAGTAAAACATGAGCCAGAATCATCACCATCTACTACATTACAGAAAAAATTATATGTAAAAGAAAAATATTGCAGAGCACATTATTAACTCTTTTCAAAATTCACTCCAATATACCATCCTAATTTTTTCCCTAATTATTCTTTCCTTTGGTATCTCCAGTCATATGTTTCCTATCACAACAGAATGGGAGAATGACTTGATTCTGTGCTGAGGGAAAGTCAGTCTTAAACCAGCTGTTAAGAAGCATGTAGGATTACTCTGGTGACATGCACTCTTTGATTTTCCCTACCTTCCTACACAAAGTCTTTTCTCTCTGCTCACTGCCTACCATAGCAATGTGACAGAGATTGGGAACAATTCCGGGTGGACGATTAAACCTGTGTTCTGTCAATCAGTCAGGCTGTGCATTGGTATTACAAAGAACTGTACCACTTGACGATGATGTCCTTTTAAAAAAGAAATTATTTTTAGTGTTCATCAAGTTGAAAAATGTCAATGCTGTAAATCTTCCGAGTGTGGTGGTAACATTAAGCACTCCCAGATTAGGTGTAGTATATGGGTTAGATGCCCTAAAATTGTGCCTGAACTTCAGCAACAGATGACTACCAATTACTCAATCAGTAATGGTGGGGTTCATTTTAACTTAACTCTCCCGGTGGTAAACTTACGGGATTTGATCATTTTACACCCTGCCCTTTATTTGCCATTGTGGAAAGTAAAATCAGGCGAGATGTAAAATAGACAGCCAATCGCAACCCATCCATTTCCTGCCAGGCGGGTTAGATTAAAATTATCCCCAATGTTATAATTTCCAACACCAATCATTCCATTCTTCTCCCTCAAACTCTTCCAGTACCCAGAACAACAACTATGAGACCAAAATACGAGCCCTGTTAAAGTCATAGGCCCATAAATTAGGCTATCTAATGCCACCCATTTGCGCCGCTATCCTGCTGAAAATGGCAGCCGCCACTCTAACGCCCTTCTCTGGCGGAGGACTCGGCGGTTGCCATTTTGGTGAGGGTTTTGCTGGCATAAATTAAGAGAGCGTGACATCAGTTGGTGTGAAACAGCTACTTGATGCCACATCTGCGAACTTTGACATTAGCGCTGAGCTCAGTGTTCGTTGTCAGCAATTCTTAAAAGGGACACACACATCTTTCAAGTAAGTTTGCAATTAAGTTTCAGACTGATTTAAAACATTTTTAATTGAAGTAGTGGCATGCTGCAATAGATTTTGAAAGTTTTTTTTAAGCATGCAGGGAGTGCTGCTGGACACTTGCAAGGCCTCAGATGGTAAAAGGCCTCTGAGAAAACAAAAAATATTGGAGATACACAGCAGGTCAGGCAGCATCCATGGAGAGAAAAAAAGTGCACGTCTTAGGTCAAGATGCTGCCTGACCTGCTGAGCATTTCCAGTATTTTATGCTTTTATTTCAGATTTACAACATCTGCTCTCAGAGGGAAGAAGAGGCAGAAGAGGAAGATGCTGAAGATGAGGAAGCAGAAGGAAGGAAGCAACCTAGGCAGCCCCTTTCTGGCCGGGATGGAATCATCTGTCTGTGCTCCCAGTGACCACAACCCAATTCCCTTTCAACATTAGTCCCACACCTTACCTTCCCTCTGGTATTGACCATCGCAGCTTCCTCTTGGCCACAATGCTGAAATAAAAGCCACCACAAAGCAAACTTTCCAATCCAACTTTATACATCTATCCAGCCAATATGGCATTAAGAAATTAACGGATTACCCTTATGCATTCTGTTGGTGACTCTCTTGTGTGTGCCTTTTGGCTATTCTTCTGATGTCACGTAGTGCCATCCCAGTGGCTACAGCATGGCTGGTGGAGAGCTGCTGACTTTCACTGCGGAAGACTACAGATAGTCTTGCAGGTTGGTCTTGGGGAGCTGGTGGCTGGGAGTGTGAAATCGAGTGCCGGCATTGTTTCTTCTTTATCTTCTTCACTCTCCTTGATGACCCACTAGCTGGGCAGGCTGCATTTCTTGGATGTGTGAAATGAGGAAGGCACAAAGGTGGAGTTGTGGTGAAGGGAGGGTGGGAAAGCAAGAAATGCATGTGAGAAGAAGGATGACATATGAGGATACCAGCATTTTGTATCCTCTCAGCCCCACCACTGGCCTATACCGTCTCCTCCAAAGGGGTGATGTAAAGCTAGGAATGGAAGATGTGCCACATGATTGGTAAAGATTGTTGTTGGATGATTGATATGGAGGGTGTGGTCAGTTGTACACTGAGCAGTGTGTGGAACTAGTGGTGCAGTTGGTAGGAGACGGATTTTGAAGAAGCATTCATTGACCTTGACCAGTGGACTGAGGTCATGAAGCTTCCTTGTGCACTGGAGCCAGCATGGTGGGGGCGATACTGCTGGCAACAACGGCCTTGGTGATTTGGTCCCACATCCTTCTTTCTGGAGGTCCTCCTGGCCCTTGTGAGTAGACAACCTCTTGAGTGTTAAGCCCTGCACAAAGCTGGGGTGCTGCATGAGAGATCCTGGGTGCCCCTTCCCTGGCTCGCTGAGTCATTTGGGTTAGTGCTGAAGAACTTCTCCCATTTTTTTAAGATGTGGAAGGGAATTCAACTCTAAGAGCTGAAGACTCCCATTTGGGAATTCTTTTTAATGTTTTTTATTCCAGAAGGCAGTTGAGCTGTAAGGGCATGGTGGGGGCGATACTGCTGGCAACAACGGCCTTGGTGATTTGGTCCCACATCCTTCTTTCTGGAGGTCCTCCTGGCCCTTGTGAGTAGACAACCTCTTGAGTGTTAAGCCCTGCACAAAGCTGGGGTGCTGCATGAGAGATCCTGGGTGCCCCTTCCCTGGCTGTGAGAACATAAGAAATAGGAGCAGGAGTAGACCTTATGGCCCTTTGAACCTGCTCTGCCATTCAATAAGCTTATCATCGACCTCAATTCCACTTTCCCACCCGATCTCCATATCCCTCGATACCCCTAATGTCCAAGGGGCCGGGATTGCCCACTGCTGGAAATGGGACGCCCTACCCGGTTTCTCGTGTTTTTACTGGCTGGGTGGATGTGGTGGCCTTGAGTGAAATTCTGCTCTTTGATGTTTTTTCGTTGGATCGGATGTCAGTCATCATGGGGCGGATATGTGGCGGTGAGCAGAAGTTTGCACTCTAGAGCGGCAGAAGTTGGGCGAGCAGAATGTCCACTGCTGTCAGTCATCAGCGTAGCGCAGATGATGTCATCACAGTGCCGTGTCACCACGGCTCTCACCTTCACTTAAAGGGGAGAGCCTGTGCGATTGTTTAAGTTTGGTCCACTGGGCCACCAGGGAGTGTTTTGGCCAGGTCAGCAGCCTGGTACCCAAGAGGGGATGCCAGGCTGCCTGTTGGCATAATTGGGGGGGGCATAATTGTCGGCCTGACATGGCAGTCGGCCAACAAAAAAAAATGCATGGTGGCAGCTGCAGTAGGTCCTCCCCTTTAATGGACTATTTTACATGGACTACAGCCTCACTGCACCGGCAGTAAAAAGCAGCTTTTGGTACTGCGCAGCGGGAGCAAGATTTCGTCGGTGGAATTTCACCATCGGGGGGCAACATCAACAATGCGCGCTCTTATGACATAATTAGGACGGATCGGCGGCAGCGGAGCAGTGGATAGGGTTGCGGGTCACAGCCGGGTTACCGCAGGAGCAGAATTTTTAAAATGGCGGCTATTACACAAGAAATCGGCAGCCATTGCACTCTGCAGCATGGCCACCGATTTCCGATGGTAACATGAAGGGGCAATTTCAGCCCCTAAAAAAACTATCTTAGCCTTGAATATACTCAAAGGCTCAGCCTCCACAGCTCTCTTGGGCAGAGAATTCCAAAGAGGATCTCAAGCATCTAGGGCTAAAAATCAGATTCCCCCGAAAACAGGCACGGAGATCGCGATGCGGGATCAAACCGCGCCTGTTCAAAGTAAGGCAAGCAGCACGCAAACTTCATGTTGCCTGTTAATTAGAACGATTGTGGCATTCAGCCCAGCGCTGACCGTGTGTGCTGAGTGGCTGTATGCTCAGCTGGGGGTCCAGGTTTGTGCGAGGCTTACACCAGTTAAAGCTCGTCTGCACTTCTTCAAGCCAGTCTGCTACCCTTAACGGGGAGGTGCATCCTGGCTGCAGCAGATGATTCAACTGGCTGGGGAGCAGAGTGTGATCAGGAAGAAGAAATACTAATAGCACAACAGGGGAGAGAGCATGCTCTAAGGTTCTCAGATGCAGCAGCGGAGGCCTTGGTACAGGAGATGGACAGGAGAAGAGAGGTCCTGTTTGCACGGGGGGCCAGGAAGCCCTCCAGGCAAATTTGCAAAAGGCAATGGGAGCAGATAGCCGTCGTGGAAGCTCAGCTTGCTTGCCATGTAAGCACAGATTGCTGCTGCCCATGCCCAGGTGCTGCAGTCTAAAGCCGAACCTTTGAGGTCCAGAGTTGCTTGAGGTTGTCCTGCGAGGCCATCTCCCCCACTGAAAGTCGCCAGTCTTCCAGCAATTATGCTGCGGCCTCTGGGGTAGTGCTTTGTAGGAACACTAGGACAGGCAAAGGTACACGGTACATGGAAGACAGGCACTAAGGGAATGTTATATAATATTGGATGGATTGATGGATAAAGTTGAATTGAATGTTTGCTTTGTGGTGGCTTTTATTGTAGCATTGAGGCCAAGAGGATGCTGTGATGTTGCGTAACAGAAAGGGAGATAAGGTGTGGGACTGTGGGTGAATGGGGAATTGGGGTTGCATTCACTGGCACTGCAGTTGGAGTCAGGGGCCAGATGGTCAGCGGACAGCCCTTGTCATCCAGTAGCCACCCTCTGGTTTGTTGTGACTAAAAGGCGGAAGGTAAAGCCGACTGCCGCAGAATGAAGGCATCATGACTGCTGCCAGGATACCAAGCATTGACTTGCATGATACACTCAATATGGTCGCACACCAGCTGGACATTGATAGAGTGGAACATTCAGTTGCGGTCTATCTCCGAATTCACATGAATTCACATTGACTATCTCCGCAGTCACTGGCACCCTGCATGATGGGGAAGCCTGCTATCCTGGCAAAGCCATGTGCTCACTCTGCCTGCTTCTTTCTGGCAAGAGAGAATGAAATGTATTCACCTCCCTGTACGTACAGAGCCTCCATGACCTCCCTTATGCAATGGTGAACGGCGAACTGTGAGCTGTTGCAAATGTCGGCTGCTCCAGCCTGGCAGGAGCCCGACGCAAACTCAAGGCCATCCTCACCTTCACAGCCACTGGCAATGCTGCCCTCGCCCTGCTCTGAAGCGGCAGATTTCAGTGAGCACCTACTTAGTGAAGTGGAGACATTGCATACACTCTTCCTCGCTGCGGTTGAGGTAGGAGAAGTCCTCTCTGAAGACCCTGCATGGATATGGCCACCTGCTGATCCTCACTTTTCGAACAGCTTGTCCTCCTCTATGTCTCCCTTTCTTAAAAAATTTGTTTTGGGATGTGGACGTCACTGGCAAGGCCAGCATTTATTGCCCATCCCTAATTGCCCTTGAGAAGGTGGTGGTGAGCTGCCTTCTTAAACCGTTGCAGTCCGTGTGGCGAAGGTTCTCCCACAGTGCTGTTAGGGAGGGAGTTCCAAGATTTTCACCTAGCGATGATGAAGGAACCATGATATATTTCAAAGTCAGGATGATGTGTAACTTGGAGGTGGTGGTGTTCCCTTGTGCTTGCTGCCCTTGTTCTTCTAGGTGGTCGAGGTCAAGGGTTTGGGAGGTGCTGCTGGAGAAGCCTTGGCAAGTTGCTGAAGTGCATCTTATATATGGTACACACTGCAGCCACGGTGTGCCGGTGGTGGAGGGAGTGAATGTTGAAGGTGATGGATGGGGTGCCAATCAAACGAGCTGCTTTGTCCTGGATGGTGTCGACCTTCTTGAGTGTTGTTGGAGCTGCAATCATCCAAGCAAGTGGAGAGTATTCCATCATACTTTTGAGTTGTGCCTTGTAGATGGTGGAAAGGCTTTGGGGAGTCAGAAGATGAGAGACTCACCACAGAATACCGAGACTCTGACCCGCTCTTGTTGCCATAGTATTTATCTGGCTAGTACAGTTACATTTCTGGTCAATTATGATGGTGGGGGATTTGGCGATGGTAAAGCCATTGAATAGCAAGGGGAGATGGTTAGACTCTCGCTTGTTGAAGATGGTCATTGTCTAGCACTTGTGTTGCGTGAATGTGATTTGCCACTTATCAGCCCAAGCCTGAATGTCATCCAGGTCTTGTTGCATGCGGGCATAGAAACAGAAATTTTCAGCGCAGAAGGAGGCCATTTCGGCCCATCGTGTTCGCGCCGGCTGACAAAGAGCCACACGGCCCTTGGTCAGCAGCCCTAAAGGTTACATATAAACCTGTGAACAATGACGCAAAGGCAAAAAGCCCAATCAGTCTGCCTCACACAACTGCGACACCCTTTACACTGAAACATTCGACACTCCACCCCAACCGGAGCCATATGATCTCCTGGGAAAGGATAAAAACCCAGGCCAATTTAGGGAGAGAAAATCTGGGAAAATTCCTCTCCGACCCATCCAGGCGATCGAAACTAGTCCAGTAAATCACCCTGGCCATATTCTATTCCCTGCAGTACTTACCATTATATCTGCACCGTCCAACAAAAGGTCATCCAGTCTAATCCCAATTACCAGCTCTAGGTCCATAACCCTGCAGGCTACTACACTTTAAGTGCCCATCCAACCATCTCTTAAAAGTGGTGAGGGTTTCTGCATCCACCACTCTTCCAGGCAGCAAGTTCCAGATCCACACAACCCTCTGCGTAAAGAAGCCCCGCCCCCAAATCCCATCTAAACCTTCCATCAACCACCTTAAAACTATGCCCCCTCGTAATAGACCCCTCCACCAATAGAAATAGTCCCTTACTATCCACTATGTCCAGGCCCCTCAATATTTTGTGCACCTCATTGAAGTCTCCTCTCAACCTCCTCTGTTCCAATGAAAACAAACCCAGCCTATCCAATCTGTCCTCATAACGAAGTTCTCCATTCCAGGCAGCATCCTAGTAAATCTCCCCTGCACCCTCTCTAGTGCAATCACATCCTTCCTATAATACGGCGACCAGAACTGCATGCAGTACTCCAGCTGTGGCCTAACCAAAGTATTATACAATTTATGCATAACCTCCCTGCACTTACATTCTAAGCCTCAGCCAATAAGTGCAAGCATTCCATATGCCTTCTTAACTACCTTATCCACCTGGCCTGCTACTTTCAGGGATCTGTGGACAAGCACTCCAAGGTCCCTTTGTTCATCTACACTATTAAGTGGCCTACCGCTTAATGTGTATACCCTTTCCTTATTAGCCCTCCCAAAGTGCATCACCTCACACTTCTCTGAATTAAATTCTATTTGCCACTGCTCTGCCCACCTGACCAGTAGATTGATATCCTTCTGCAGCCCATGACTTTCCACTTCATTATCAACCACACAGCCAATGTTAGTGTTGTCTGCAAACTTCTTAATCATACTCCCTTTATTCAAATCTAAATCGTTGATATATACCACAAAAAGCAAGGGACCCAGTACTGAGCCTTGCGGAACCCCACTGGAAACATCCTTCCAGTCACAAAAACATCCATCAATCATTACTCTTTGCTTCCTACCTCCAAGTCAATTTTGGGTCCAACTTGCCACTTTGCCCTGTATCCCATGGGCTTTAATCTTCATGACCAGTCTACCATGTGGGACCTTATCAAAAGCCTTGCTAAAGTCCCTATATACTACATCGTATGCAGTATCCTCATCGACTCTCGTGGTTACCGCCTCAAAAAATTCAATCAGTTTAGTCAAACACGATCTTCCCTTAAAGTGCTAACTGTCCCGAATTAATCCTTGTCTTTCCAAATGTAGATTTATCTTGTCTTTCAGGATTTTTTCCAATCATTTTCCCACCACTTAGGTTAGGCTAACAGGCCTATAATTACTTGGCCTATCCCTTTCTCCCTTCTTAAACAAGGGTACTACATTAGCAGTCCTCCAATCCTCCGGCACTATGGCCAGATCCAAAGAGGACTGGAAAATGATGGTCAAGGCCTCTGCTATTTCCTCTTTTACTTCACTCAACAGCCTGGGATACATTTCATCTGGGCTTGGGGACTTATCTATTTTCAAAGCTGCTAAATACTTCCTCTCTCACTATATTTATTTCATCCAGAATATCACATTCCTCTTCGATAGCAGTATCTGCATTGCCCTTTTTCTTTCTGAAAAAGATGCAAAGTATTCATTAAGAACCCTACCAACATCTTTCGCCTCCACACAAACATTACCTTTATGGTCTCTAATAGGCCCTACCCTTTCTTTAGTTACCCTCTTACTCTTAATATATAATGGACTGCTGAATTTTCTGAGGAGTTGCAAATGGAACTGAACACTGTGCAATCATCAGCAAACATCCTCACTTCTGGCTTTATGATGGAGGGAAGATCATTGATGAAGCATCTGAAGATGGTTGGGCCTAGGACACTCTGAGGAACTCTTGCAGCAATGTCCCGGGGCTGAGATAATTTACCTCCAACAACCATAACCATCTTACTTTATGCTAGGTATGACTCCAGCCAGTGGAGAATTTGCCCCCGATTCCCATGACTTCAAATTTACTCGGGCTCCTTGATGCCATACTTGGTCAAATGCTGCCTTGATGTCAAGGGCAGTTACTCTCATCTCTGGAATTCAGCTTGGCGAGAGGCGCAGCTAGTTCTAGAGCACAAGGGCAGATGTCGATGACGAAGTTCAACATCACCTTCAGTGTGCCAGTGCAGCCTTCGGTCGCCTGAGGAAGAGAGTGTTTGAAGACCAGGACCACAAACCCTGCAACAAGCTCATGGTCTACAGAGCAGTAGTGATACCTGCCCTCCTATATGCATCAGAGACAAGGGCCATGTAAAACAAGTACTGGAGAAATACCACCAACACTGCCTCCGCAAGATCCTTCAAATCCATTGGCAGGATAGGTGTACCAACATCAGTGTTCTCGCTCAGGCCAACATCCCCAACGCTCGATCAGCAATGCTGGATGGGCCACATCGTCCGCATGCCCGGTAATAGGCTCCCAAAACACGCGCTATACTCAGAGCTCCAACATGGCAAGCGAATCCCAGGTGGGCAGAGGAAATACTTCAAGGACACCTTTAAACCTCCTTGAAAAAGTGCAACATCCCCACCGACACCAGGGAATCCCTAGCCCAAGACCGTTCAAAGTGGAGGAGACTGAACACCGAGTCTCTTCGCCGGAAGCAAGCGGAAACCAAGCGCAAACAGCGGAAGGAGCGCATGATAACCCAGGCACCCTACCCACCTGTCTGCCCCACCTGTGACAGAGACTGTAGATCCCGCATTGGAATCATCAGTCACTTGAGAACTCATATTAGTGTGGAAGCAAGTCATCCTCAACTCCGAGGGACTGCCTAAGCAAAGAAGAGAATGCTCCGATCATACTGCAGGCCAAGGAGGATACAAACTACAGCACACATGTCTGGGAACAATTGGTCTGAACAGAAGCTTTGAAGTAACCTGCCAGACCACTCCCTTGAGACTTCAGCAACTTCAAATAAGTCACTAACCAAGAAATACCTCTACAAACTCACCAAATGCCAGTAGAAATTAATCAGCAACTAACCTGATCGCAGGTGATGATCCCTTTAAATAGATTTAGTGGTGGTTCATACCTACTACTGTGGGAGGTTAAGAGAGGACGTTAGCTTCAGCATTAAGCTAAAAAAATGACAGCGCTGGCGTCAAGTCAGCACTGTGCGCTGATTGATGTCCTTATCTGCTTACTCTGCATACTTCCAGCACATGGTCCCTTAGCCGACGCAAACAACCTCACCAAAATGGCGTCTGGCGCGGCCCGCACTAGAATTGTGCTTGTGCGTGCACTTCTTGGACACCATTTTGGACACAAAACTTCATTTATAGCACCGCAAAATCGGGCGCTACAGAGCTGAATTTTTAGGTCCAAGCGTTGCGCATGAACCCACCAACTATCTGACTCAGAGGATAGAGTGCAACAATTCAGCCAGGGCTGAATCCTTAGCTCAGCAGTAGCATTTCACAGGAGAAGAGGGCGTTATTCAAATGTAGATCTTTACGTTCAGTGGTGCACAGACAGTGGTGCACGGGCAGGACCGGAACCAATGTCCGAGGGGGAGTGTTTGCTAGTGCTGTTGGGGAGGAGTTAAAACTAATATGGCAGGGGGATGGGAACCAATGCAGGGAGACAGAGGGAAACAAAAAGGAGACATAAAGCAAAATACAGAAAGGAGATGAGGAAAAGTGGAGGACAGAGAAACACAAGGCATAGAACAAAAAGGGCCACTGTACAGCAAAATTCTAAAAGGACAAAGGGTGTTAAAAAAACAAGCCTGAAGGCTTTGTGTCTTAATGCAAGGAGTATCCGTAATAAAGTGGATGAATTAACCGTGCAAATAGATGTTAACAAATATGATGTGATTGGGATTACAGAGACGTGGCTCCAGGATGATCAGGGCTGGGAACTCAACATCCAGGGGTATTCAACATTCAGGAAGGATAGAATAAAAGGAAAAGGAGGTGGGGTAGCATTGCTGGTTAACGAGGAGATTAATGCAATAGTTAGGAAGGACATTAGCTTGGATGATATAGAATCTATATGGGTAGAGCTGCAGAACACCAAAGGGCAAAAAACGTTAGTGAGAGTTGTGTACAGACCTCCAAACAGTAGTAGCGATGTTGGGGAGGGCATCAAACAGGAAATGAGGGGTGCATGCAATAAAGATGCAGCAATTATAATGGGTGACTTTAATATGCACATAGATTGGGCTAACCAAACTGGAAGCAATACGGTGGAGGAGGATTTCCTGGAGTGCATAAGGGATGGTTTTCTAGACCAATATGTCGAGGAACCAACTAGGGGGGAGGCCGTCTTAGACTGGGTGTTGTGTAATGAGAGAGGATTAATTAGCAATCTCGTTGTGCGAGGCCCCTTGGGGAAGAGTGACCATAATATGGTGGAATTCTGCATTAGGATGGAGAATGAAACAGTTAATTCAGAGACCATGGTCCAGAACTTAAAGAAGGGTAACTTTGAAGGTATGAAGTGTGAATTGGCTAGGATAGATTGGCGAATGATACTTAAGGGGTTGACTGTGGATGGGCAATGGCAGACATTTAGAGACCGCATGGATGAACTACAACAATTGTACATTCCTGTCTGGCGTAAAAATAAAAAAGGGAAGGTGGCTCAACCGTGGCTATCAAGGGAAATCAGGGATAGTATTAATGCCAAGGAAGTGGCATACAAATTGGCCAGAAATAGCAGCGAACCCAGGGACTGGGAGAAATTTAGAACTCAGCAGAGGAGGACAAAGGGTTTGATTAGGGCAGGGAAAATGGAGTACGAGAAGAAGCTTGCAGGGAACATTAAGACGGATTGCAAAAGTTTCTATAGATATGTAAAGAGAAAAAGGTTAGTAAGGACAAACGTAGGTCCCCTGCAGTCAGAATCAGGGGAAGTCATAACGGGGAACAAAGAAATGGCAGACCAATTGAACAAGTACTTTGGTTCGGTATTCACTAAGGAGGACACAAACAACCTTCCGGATATAAAAGGGGTCAGAGGGTCTAGTAAGGAGGAGGAACTGAGGGAAATCCTTATTAGTCAGGAAATTGTGTTGGGGAAATTGATGGGATTGAAGGCCGATAAATCCCCAGGGTCTGATGGACTGCATCCCAGAGTACTGAAGGAGGTGGCCTTGGAAATAGTGGATGCATTGACAGTCATTTTCCAACATTCCATTGACTCTGGATCAGTTCCTATCGAGTGGAGGGTAGCCAATGTAACCCCACTTTTTAAAAAAGGAGGGAGAGAGAAAACAGGGAATTATAGACTGGTCAGCCTGACCTCAGTTGTGGGTAAAATGATGGAATCAATTATTAAGGATGTCATAGCAGTGCATTTGGAAAGAGGTGACATGATAGGTCCAAGTCAGCATGGATTTGTGAAAGGGAAATCATGCTTGACAAATCTTCTGGAATTTTTTGAGGATGTTTCCAGTAGAGTGGACAAGGGAGAACCAGTTGATGTGGTATATTTGGACTTTCAGAAGGCTTTCAACAAGGTCCCACACAAGAGATTAATGTGCAAAGTTAAAGCACATGGAATTGGGGGTAGTGTGCTGACATGGATTGAGAACTGGTTGTCAGACAGGAAGCAAAGAGTAGGAGTAAATGGGTACTTTTCAGAATGGCAGGCAGTGACTGGTGGGGTACTGCAAGGTTCTGTGCTGGGGCCCCAGCTGTTTACACTGTACATTAATGATTTAGACGAGGGGATTGAATGAAGTATCTCCAAATTTGCGGATGACACTAAGTTGGGTGGCAGTGTGAGCTGCGAGGAGGATGCTATGAGGCTGCAGAGTGACTTGGATAGGTTAGGTGAGTGGGCAAATGCATGGCAGATGAAGTATAATGTGGATAAATGTGAGGTTATCCACTTTGGTTGTAAAAACAGAGAGACAGACTATTATCTGAATGGTGACAGATTAGGAAAAGGGGAGGTGCAATGAGACCTGGGTGTCATGGTACATCAGTCATTGAAGGTTGGCATGCAGGTACAGCAGGCGGTTAAGAAAGCAAATGGCATGTTGGCCTTCATAGCGAGGGGATGTGAGTACAGGGGCAGGGAGGTGTTACTACAGTTGTTCAGGGCCTTGGTGAGGCCACACCTGGAGTATTGTGTACAGTTTTGGTCTCCTAACTTGAGGAGGGACATTTTTGCTATTGAGGGAGTGCAGCGAAGGTTCACCAGACTGATTCCCGGGATGGCGGGACTGACATATCAAGAAAGACTGAATCAACTGGGCTTGTATTCACTGGAGTTCAGAAGAGTGAGAGGGGACCTCATAGAAACATTTAAAATTCTGACGAGTTTAGACAGGTTAGATGCAGGAAGAATGTTCCCAATGTTGGGGAAGTCCAACAGTTTAAGGATAAGGGGTAAGCCATTTAGGACCGAGATGAGGAGAAACTTCTTCACCCAGAGAGTGGTGAACCTGTGGAATTCTCTACCACAGAAAGTTGTTGAGGCCAATTCACTAAATATATTCAAAAAGGAGTTAGATGTAGTCCTTACTACTAGGGGGATCAAGGGGTATGGCAAGAAAGCAGGAATGGGGTACTGAAGTTGCATGTTCAGCCATGAACTCATTGAATGGTGGTGCAGGTTAGAAGACCGAATGGCCTACTCCTGCACCTATTTTCTATGTTTCTATGTTTCTATGTGTATAAGGATAGGGTGATGGCTGTTAAGAAACTGGTTAGACAGGCAAAAATAAATACATAATGAAATTAAGATCGCAAGAACATAAAAAAGCACATCTATAAGTACTTCTGGTGGAAATGTGCACGGACATGGTGGTTGTCACTGATGGAGGTTGGAATCATATAAGAAAGGGTACACTTACATGGTGCTGATAAAAACAACTTGGGCCAAAATTGCACCTCCCGATAAGGCTTCTGGCGACCACAGGACAGTGCGGAATGGCCGCCGACTCTCTGTAGAAGGGCCGCCATTTTATAAATTGCCCTACCTCAGGAGCACAGCGGCGTCCGAGACTGCTCTGCCCGTTTTCCCGCCGTGGCGTGCAACCGTCAACCTCTTACCAACTGGCAGGGACCCCCTCGCGAAATTACCCCTTACCCGAAATTACCCCATGGGAAAGGCCATGCCGCTGGCCGGTGTCCCGGACAGCTTTTGCTGTCGGTGCTCTCTGGGAAATGGAGGCACGGCTGCTCTTAAAGGGAAAGGTGCACTGCTGTGGACACCATGTTATTGTTTTTTGTCGGCCAACTGCCCAGTCATCCCGACAATTATGCTCCCGGGTTCAACGGACCACCAACAGGCAGCCTGGCAACCCCTCTTAGGTGCCAGGCCGCAGGCCCGACCGAAACCCTCCCTGGTGGCCCAGTGAAGCTAACTAAAATATTTGCAGAGTTCGCAGCGGCCCTCCCCTTTAACTGAAGGGGGAGACATTGTGACGCGCCAACGTGATGGCGTCATCAGCGCGGCACTGGTGACTGACAGCAGTGGACACCCCATCCCACCCCCACTTCTGCCTCGCCAGTTACGGCTGCTGTGCTCCGCTCCTGTTGTGTATCTGTAAAGCATGCACTCCCATATTTTTCCACCAGGGAGCGCATCCCCTGAAGTCCCAAGGGATCCCAGCATCTATTGGGAGCACTGTATATAAGCCGGTCCCTAAGGCCTGTTCCTCACTCTGGAATGTCTTAATAAAGACTGAGGTCACTGTTACTTTAACCTCCCTGTGTGCAGTCTCATCTGTATTAGGAACACAATAACTGGCGACGAGTATACGAATCCAATGCAAAGATGCAGCAAACTGAGGGCATCCTAGAAAAGTTCTCGGAGGGTGAGGACTGGGAAGCCTATGTCGAACAGCTAGACCAGTACTTTGTAGCCAAGGAGCTGGACGGAGAAGGAAGCGCTGCCAAAAGGAGAGCAGTCCTCCTCACGGTCTGCGGGGCACCGACCTACAGCCTCATGAAGAATCTTCTGGCTCCGGTGAAACTCACAGATAAGTCATATGTGGAGCTGTGTAGACTGGTTCGGGAGCATCTTAACCCGAGGGAGAGCATGCTGATGGCGAGGCATCGAATCGACATGTGCCAGCGATCTGAAGGTCAGGAAGTGACGAGCTACATCGCCGAGCTAAGGCGATGTTATTAAGACACTCCAGAGTGAGTTTGATGGCTACCTGGAACAGATGCTCAGAGACTTTTTTTACTGGGCATTGGCCATGAGACCATCCTACAAAACCTTTGGCTGTAGAGACACCGACCCTCAGTAAGGCCATTGTGATAGCACAGGTGTTTATGTCCACCACTGATAACACCAAATAAATCTCTCAGCACACAAGTGCTACCAATGTTCATAAATTAACTGGAACTGTGTTTGCGAGCAGAAATGTACAGGGCAGAAATCACGAGTCTGCAACTGCCAGTAGACCTCAGGTGACCCAGAAGACTTGGAGTCCCCAACAAAGGATGAATGCAAGGCAATTCACACCTTGTTGGCGTTGTGGAGGCTTCCATTCAGCCTATTCATGCTGCTTCAAAGGATATGCTTGCAAGAGCTGTGGAGCAATGGGGCACATCCAACGAGCTTGCAGACGAGCTGCAAGCTCTGCAAAACCTGCTAACCACCACGTGGCAGAGGAAGATCGGTTCATGGTGATTTGCGCCTCAGAGAGAGGAGGCAGATGCTGAAGTACACGGGGTGCACACATTTGAGACAAAATGTCCACCTGTAATGCTAAATGTAAAATTGAATGGCTTACCCATAGCCATGGAACTAGACACTGGCGCTAACCAATCGATCATGAGTAAAAAGATGTTTGAGAGACTGTGGTGCAACCCATCCACACAAAACTGAGAACGTACACCAAAGATCTCATCACTGTCCTGGGCAGCGCCATGGTCAAGGTCACCTACGAGGGCACGGTGCACGAACTGCCACTCTGGATTGTCCCGGGCGATGGCCCCACACTGCTTGGAAGGAGCTGGCTGGGCAAAATCTGCTGGAATTGGGATGACATCCGAGCGCTATCACATGTCGATGAGGCCTCATGTACCCAGGTTCTTAACAAATTTCCTTCCCTTTTTCAGCCAGGCATTGGAAACTTTTCCAGGGCGAAGGTGCGGACCCCACTTGGTCCCAGAGGCACGACCCATTTACCACAAGGCGCGAGCGGTACCTCACATGATGAGGGAGAGAGTAGAAATTGAGCTGGACAGGGTGCAATGCGAGGGCATCATCTCCCCAGTGGAATTCAGCGAGCGGGCCAGCCCGATTGTTCCAGTCCTCAAAAGTGATGGCATGGTCAGGATTTGCGGCGATTATAAAGTAACTATTAATCGTTTCTTGCTACGGGACCAATACCCGCTACCTAAGGCAGACGACCTATTTGCGACGTTGGCAGGAGG
This sequence comes from Pristiophorus japonicus, assembly GCF_044704955.1. Lineage (NCBI taxonomy): Eukaryota > Metazoa > Chordata > Chondrichthyes > Pristiophoridae > Pristiophorus > Pristiophorus japonicus. The sequence continues at coordinate 98,585,862 of NC_091980.1, read as the reverse complement.
CAAGATGTTCACCAAGCTCGACCTGACTTTGGCCTACATGACGCAGGAGCTGGAGGAGTCTTCGAAGGGCCTCACCCTCATCAACACGCACAAGGGACTGTTCATCTACAACACATGCCCATTTGGAATTTGGTCGGCTGCAGCGATCTTCCAGAGAAACATGGAGAGCCTACTCAAATCGGTACCACGCATGGTGGTTTTTCAGGACGACATATTGGTCACGGGTCAGGACACCGTCAAGCACCTACAAAACCTGGAGGAGGTCCTCCAGCGACTGGATCACATAGGGCTGCAGCTGAAGAGGTCGAAATGCGTCTTCATGGCAACAGAAGTGGAGTTTTTGGGGAGAAAGATCACGGCGGACGGCATTCGGCCCACAGACGCCAAGACAGAGGCTATCAGGAACGCGTCCAGGCCACAGAACATCACGGAGCTGCGGTCGTTCCTTGGACTCAACTATTTTGGTAACTTCCTACCGGGGTTAAGCACCCTTTTAGAGCCCCTACATGTGTTATTGCGTAAAGGTGAGAACTGGGTATGGGAAAAAAAAACAAGTAATTGCTTTTGAGAAAGCCAGAAACATTTTATGCTCCAACAAGCTGCTTGTATTGTATAACCCGTGTAAAAGACTTGTGCTAGCATGTGATGCATCGTCGTACGGAGTCGGGTGTGTATTACAACAAGCTAACGTTGCGGGGAAGTTGCAACCTGTCGCCTATGCCTCCAGGAGCTTGTCTAAGGCCAAGGGGGCCTTTAGTATGATTGAGAAAGAGGCATTAGCGTGTGTGTTCGGAGTAAAGAAAATGCATCAGTACCTGTTGGCCTCAAATTTGAGCTGGAAACCGATCACAAGCCCCTCATATCCCTGTTCGCTGAAAACAAGGGGATAAATACTTATGCCTCAGCCCTCATACAAAGGTGGGCACTCGTGCTATCAGCATATAACTATACCATCCGCCACAGGCCAGGCACCGAGAACTGTGCGGATGCTCTCAGTCGGCTACCATTGCCGACCACGGGGGTGGGAATGACGCAGCCTGCAAACTTGTTGATGGTGGCGCAGCCTGCAGGCTTGTTAATGGTCATGGAAGCATTTGAAAATGATAAATCACCTGTCACGGCCCGCCAGATTAGGACTTGAACCAGCTAAGATCCTCTGCTGTCCTTAGTAAAAAAACAGTGTACTGCATGGGAGCTGGGCCAGCATCCCCATTGAAATGCAAGAGCTAATCAAGCCATTCCAGCTGCGAAAGGACGAGCTGACAAAATTGTATTTGGGGTGCTTGAAATTGCACTGATGTTCCTAAACAAGCTTGCAAGCTCACATCACTGTTGCCGTCCCAACCATCAGCAGCGTGTCGTGATACAACAGACACTTCTGTTGACTCCAAAAGAGTTTCAGGCAGACTGCCTGTTGTGGGGTAACTGTGTAGTGCTACCCAAAAAGGGCAAGGAGACGTTCATCTCGGATCTCCACAGCACACACCCGGGTATAGTAATGATGAAAGCGATAACCAGATCCCACGTGTGGTGGCCCGGTATCGACTCTGACTTAGAGTCCTGTGTACGGCAATGCAGCGTGTGTGCTCAGTTGAGCAACACGCCCAGAGAGGCACCACTAAGTTTGTGGTCCTGGCCCTCCAGACCATGGTCGAAGATCCACGTCAACTATGTTGGCCTGTTTCTCGGTAAAATGTTCCTCGTGGTGGTGGATGCTTTTTCAAAATGAATTGAATGTGAAATAATATCAGGAAACACCGCCACCGCCACCATTGAAAGCCTGAGGGCCATGTTTGCCACCCAAGGCCTGCCTGACATACTGGTCAGTGACAACGGGCCATGTTTCACCAGTGCCGAATTTAAAGGATTCATGGCCCGCAATGGGATCAAACATGTCACCTCGGCCCCGTTTAAACCAGCCTCCAATGGGCAGGCAGAGCGGGCAGTACAAAAAATCAAACAGAGCCTCAAACGACTCACAGAATGCTCACTCCAAACCCGCCTGTCCAGAGTACTGCTCAGCTACCGCACGAGACCCACTTACTCACAGGGGTGCCCCCGGCTGAGCTACTCATGAAAAGTACACTTAAAACCAGACTCTCGCTGGTTCACCCCAACCTGCATGATCAGGTAGAGAGCAGGCAGCAGCAACAAAATGTAAACGATGGTCGCGCCACTGTGTCACGGGAAATTGATCTGAATGACCCTGTGTATGTGCTTAACTATGGACATGGTCTCAAGTGGATCGCGGGCACAGTGATAGCTAAAGATGGGAGTAGGGTGTTTGTAGTCAAACTAGACAATGGACAAATTTGCAGAAAGCACCTGGACCAAACGAGGCTGCGGTTCACAGACTGCCCTGAACAACCCACAGCAGACACCACCTTTTTCGAGCCTACAACACACACCCAAAGGATCAACGACACCACCTCGGACCAGGAAATTGAACCTGGGATATCTTCACAGAGCACAAGCACACACAGCTTCTAACATGGCAGGCAGCTCTGTCGGACTCCTCTGGAATCTGCCTGGTTCTGTTTAATCATTAACTCTGCAGTTGCAGTACACTATACATCCACATCCACGGTGTGGAGCTACAAACATTACAAGCTTACAGACATTACACTTCTCCCTCCTGAATGAAAAAGTTATTATAACAACCATCATATATAACTTTCATGTTTATACATAACACAGGATATAAACTTATTTTTTTCCCATATTTACAAATTTAACTTTACCACTTGTTTTCTGTTTCGAAGAGGATACCTTCACTCTCGAACAGAACCTTCCAAACATAATGTCGAATCTAAACTCATTCGAGGCTCATCCTGAGGAACGTTTTCCTCCACGGAATTTCCTTGATTTTCATTTGAACTCACTCTAACTTCAGGCTCTTTTTTATCCTGACTCGGACTCAGACTTTCATTCTGATTCTCTCCTGGATTTGTATCCTGTACATTGGATTTAGGATTTGCTACTGGTGTATCAAAACTATCTGATGAGTCAGAAATAATTGAATCATTCCCAATTTCAACTCCTTCCATGTCTGTCGGTAAAATATGATCAATATGAACAAACCTAACCTGTTCATTATCAAACATCTTTACCAAATATGTGCGAGGATCACATATCTTCACCACTCTTCCAGGTAACCACTTTCACCAGTTATGGTGATGGTTCATCACTCTCATCTTCTGGTTTAATTTCACACTTCTCTCTTTTACTCTACCTCTATCATGATTCTCTTTCTGTCTTAATTGTGTCTCTTCTATGGACTGTGCCAAATTTGGCTTTAACAACGAGAATCTGGTTCATGGTTGTCGTTTGAGAAACAACTCTGCTGGTGTTCTACCAGTAGTTGTATGAGGAGTATTTTGATATGTAATCAAAAAATTAGCCAATTTGTGATCCAATGACAACTGTCATTTCCTTGGATTTGGATCTAACATTTGTTTTATAAGGGCGCGTTTTACAATTTGTACAGTGCGCTCTGCTGCACCATTTGAAGCAGGATGGTATGGTGGAACCTTGGTATGTTTCACACCATTTATGCTTGTGAATTGTGAAAATTCTTCTGAACGAAATTGTGGTCCATTATCCAAAACAATCTCTTTAGGGAGAAAATAATTTTCATAAAATGTCCAATGTTTTATTTGTTATTTTCCACATTGGAAACACCTCAACCCACTTCGAATGGCTATCAATCACAATGAACAATTGTTGTCCTTCTAACTCAGCAAAATCAATATGTAGCCTTTGCCACACCCTGGGAGGCCATTTCCATGGCTGTAATGGTACTGGTGGTGGTTGCTTGCTTACCGATTGACATGTTGTACACTGACTCATGATGTACTCTATATCTTTATCAAGACCTGGCCACCATAAATAACTGTATGCAAAACACTTGATCAAGCACATTCCCAGGTGCTGGTCATGGAGGTCTCCTAATAATTTGGACCTGAATTTATTTGGTATAACCACTCTTGCACCCAACATGATACAATCTTTATCGACTGATAATTCATTCCTACAAATGAAGAATGGATGTGTATCTTTGTCTGTTACCTGGTTTGGCCATCCATTTGCAATATACTCATACACCTTTGACATCACTGGGTCACGTTTGGTTGCTCTACCAATCTCTTCAACAGTGACTGGCAGTTCATCAATGTATGAAAAATAAAACACTTCTTCCCTATCGGGTGTAACTTGTGATGGGGAAGGCAATCTAGACATTGCATCAGTATTACTGTGATCAGCTGATCGTCTGTATTCAATATCATATGTATATGCTGACAAAATCAAAGCCCATCTCTGCATTCGGGCTGCAGCTAATGTTGGAACTGGGGACTTTGGATGGAGGATTGCTGTTAGGGGCTTATGGTCTGTAACGATGGTAAACTTACAACCATACAAGTATTTGTGAAACTTATTGACCCCAAAATTTAAGACCAAAGCTTCCCTTTCAATTTGCGCATAATTACTCTCACTGGCACTGAGAGTGCATGAAGCAAAAGCAATTGGTCTCTCCTCCCCACTACGTGATACATGAGAGATCACTGCCCCAACTCCATATGGAGGGGCATCACGTGCTAGCTTAATCTCCTTAGATATGTCATAGTGAACTAACATGGTGCTCTCTAGCAATTTGCTTTTACATTCCTTGAATGCTGTATCGCATTCTTTTGACCACTTCCAATGGACCTGTTTTTTCAAAAGTTCATTCAGTGGATGTAATACTTAGCCAAATTTGGTAGGAACTTCCCATAATAGTTAAAATGACCCAAGAATGAAAGAAGTTCAGTGACATTCCTGGGAGTGGGCGCATTTCTAATTGCATCCAGTTTTTTCTTGGTCGGATGTAAACCATCTTTGTCTACTCTGTATCCTAAATACTCCACTGAGCTTTGAAATAACTCACACTTATGAACAGACACTCGTACTCTGTCTTCTCTAGCCGTTTGAGGACTTCATTCAATATGTTATTATGAATTTGCCTATTTGGTGCTGAAATTAGTATGTCATCCAAATAACATACTACCCCTTCAATACCTTGCAAAATCTGGTTCATCAACTCTTGGAATATGGCAGGGGCGGAAGACACTCCAAATGGTAGCCTATTAAATTGATATCAGCCTAGATGAATATTTATAGTCAAACATGACTTGGACTCCTCATCTAGTTCAAGCTGTTAGTAGGCATTCGTAAGATCCAGTTTTGAGAAGATCTGACCACCTGACAGTGTTCTGAACAAATCTTCTATATTTGGCAATGTATTGGGGACATTACCCTCTAGAACCTGGTTTACGGTTACTTTACAATCACCACACAATCTTACCTTACCATCGGACTTGGGTACAACAACAATGGGTGTAGCCCAATTACAGCGATCTATCTTACGAATAATGTTCTCAGTCTCTAGCCTTTTGAGTTCTTGCTCAACTTTCTCCTTGAATGCATATGGTATGGAACGTGGCTTGTAGCAAACCGATCTAGCGTCCTTCTGTCCCCTGACCTTGAAGCCTTGGATCGGACTGCCCGTTTCGCAGAACACCTTTGGATACTTCTCGATAACCTCATCCTTTGATGAAAATCTCGCTTCCACACAGAAAATCTTACTCCAATCCAGCTTCAGTGAGCTCAACCAATTTATTCCTAGTAAGGCAGACTTGTCTCCTTTCACTACTATTAGAGGCAAATTCTGAAATTGATCTTTATATTTCACCGGTATGGTGATACGACCTACCACAGGAATTTTCTCTCCCGAGTAGCCTTGCAGCTCTATCTTGGATTTCTCCAGTTGAAAATTGCTCAATTTGTCGCGGTATAGTGACTCCGGTACTACACTCACGGATGCACCCGTGTCAATTTCCATGGGTATCTTGAATCCCGCAACATCTATGTGGATTTTTCTGCCTTCCGAATCACTGTCCATTAACCTCGTGCTCCTAATGACGTATAACTCTAACATCTCCTTGTCCTGTTATTGTTCTTCCATGCTATGTAGTCTCTTGGGATTTCTACTCATAGCTTTGAACGCTAGACTCATAGCTTTGAAAGCTGTTTTATCCTTCAGTTGGCATGCCTTTGCAAGATGCCCAGACTTTCTGCAGAAGAAACACTCTGCCTTCATGTATGGACAACTTTGAGCAATGTGTTGTCCCAAGCATCTATAGCACGACTTCGACACTCGGTTAGAATTTCCAGTTTCTGAGACTTTGGGCCCCCACCATCTTTTACTTTGAACGTGCAGGTGATTTACCTCGGTTGACTGATGACCGTAATTATTATTTAATTCTTGGGAATATTGTTCGGCCATGCCCATCGACCTCGCTGTCTGACAAGCAATCTCAAATGTCAAGTCATCCGTCGTCAATAACTTCCTTCTGATCACATCATTTTTCACCCCACAAACAAAATGATCCCATAATGCTCGGTTTTGAAAGTTTCCAAAATTACAGTGCATCGATAGCTTTTTTAATGCTACGATGTAATCACTGATACTTTCATCAGCCTTTTGATTCCGAATCCCAAAACGATAGCTTTCAGCAATTTCTAACGGTTTGGGGTTATAGTGCTGCTCCAGCTTCCTTAGAATCTTTTTAAGCATTGTATCCTTTGGCTCATCAGGCACAAGCAGATTTACAAGGGTTTTGTACAATGCCGGACCTGCCTCCAATAAGAAGATCGCTTTCTTACGTTCCAACACAGCCCGGTTCTGGACTGCATTATCTGGAACTTCGATTGTGTTATTTGCAGTGAAATACATTTCTAGCCGATCCACATACACTTTAAAACATTCTCGGTCGAGTCTATATTCTCCCAAATGTCCGATTACACCTGCGGGTGCTGCCATTTTAATCTCTAGCTGTTCACACAGTGTGCTGTATTTTACCTCAGATTTTTTGTAGCTTTTTCCAAAGACAGAAACTTCAAAAGTCTCTCTGTCGGTTGGCTTCTTCACCAACAAAATTTAAGCTTTAAATCTTCTGAAAAATCCCATCTCATCGCCAAATGTGATATCTTCACAGAGCACACGCACACACAGCTTCTAACATGGCAAGCAGCTCTGTGGGAAAAGCCTCCGGAATCTGCCTGGTTCTGTTTAATCATTAACACTGCAGTTGCAGTACAAAATACGTCCACATCCACAGTGGGGAGCTACAAATATTACAAGCTTACAGACATTACAGAACCCATCATGCTCAACTGTCCAGCAAGGCCAGGCTCACCCAGCAGCCCTGCAGAGCCAACAACATGCCAGCCCAGCGAGGGCACAGCCAACACACCAGAAAAGACATTTGTACCGAGGCGGTCCACCAGGGAAAGAAAGGCTCCCGACCGCCTCACCATGTAAATAGTTTTCACTTTGACTTTGGGGGGTGGGGGAGTGATGTTGTGTATCTGTAAAGCATGCACTCCCATGTTCCACCACCAGGGAGCGCATCCCCTGAGGTCCCAACGGATCCCAGCATTCCTTGGGAGCACTGTATATGAGCCCGCCCCGAATGCCTGTTCCTCACTCTGGAGAGTCTTGATAAAGACTGAGGTCACTGTTACTTTAACCTCCCTGTGTGCAGTCTCATTTGTGTTAGGAACATAATAGCTCCCACTTCCGCCCCCATGATGATCAACTTCCGCCCCGCTGGAAAAAAAAGGAGGAGCTTAATATGTCCTTACTATACAGCATAAATGCACACGAGGCCCATACTTGAGAAGGTCAGTCTGTGACCAGTAACCTTTATTAGCTAGCACTCAAGTGATGAAGGTGGGTGGAGCTTCCCCTTTTATACCTGAAAGTCCAGGCTAGGAGTGTCTCCCACAAGTTCACCACCTAGTGGTCATTGTTCTCACAGTGCACAACTTAGATCAGTTTATACATGGGTTACAATGATGGTTGAATACATGACATCACCTCCCCCCCAAAGTCTTATTGGGATCACAGGTTGAGTCTCTCTGGTGGTTTCCGCTCCCTTGTAGAGTGCCTGAGTTGGGGCTCCGGTTGTTGGGCGCTGGCCTGAGTGTCTGCTGTTTGCGGTGCCTCAGGCCTGTCTGGACTGCCCACAGTGACTAAGCTCTCCTCCACTTGGTTACGATGTTCGGTCATCTGTGGTGGAGTGAACTCTACATCGTGTTCTTCCTCTGCTTCTTCTACGGGGTTGCTGAACCTCCTTTTTGTTTGATCCACGTGTTTGCGGCAGATTTGTCCATTGGTAAGTTTAACTACCAGAATCCTATTTCCCTCTTTGGCAATCGCAGTGCCTGCGAGCCATTTGGGCCCTGCAGCGTAGTTGAGGACAAAGACAGGTCATTGACATCGATACCTCGCGCCCTCGCATTCCTGTCATGGTAGTCACATTGTGACTGACGCCTGCTCTCGACAATTTCTTTCATGGTGGGGTGTATAAGGGATAACCTGGTTTTGAGCGTCCTTTTCATTAGCAGCTCTGCGGTTGGAACCCCTGTGAGCGAGTGTGGTCGGGATCTGTAGGCCAACAGGAGGCATGATAAGCGGCTTTGTAGGGAACCCCCTTGGATTCTGAGCATCCCTTTTGATTATCTGCACTGCTCGTCCCGCCTGGCCGTTTGAGGCCGGTTTGAATGGAGCCGTTCTGACATGGTTAATTCCATTGCCTGCCATGAAGTCCTGGAATTCAGTGCTTGTGAAGCACGGGCCATTGTCACTGACCAAGACATCCGGTAGACCATGGGCGGCGAACATTGCCCGTAGACTTTCTACCATGGCAGAGGATGTGCTTGAATTTAAAATGACACACTCGATCCATTTGGAGTAGGCGTCTACTACAACCAGAAACATTTTTCCCATGAAAGGACCTGCGTAGTCCACATGGATGTGTGACCATGGCTTGGCGGGTCAGGACCAGGGGCTAAGAGAGGCTTCCCTCGGCGCATTGCCCAGCTGGGCAGATGTGTTGCACCTGTGAATACAAAGTTCCAGGTCTGCATCTATCTCTGGCCACCAACCGTGTGACCTGGCAATTGCCTTCATCATGACAACGTCCGGGTGCTCATTGTGGAGTTCTCTGATGAACACCTCTCTGCCCATCTGGGGCATGACTGCACGGTTTCCCCACAGTAGGCAATCGGCCTGAATCAAGAGTTCATCCCTGCGCCTGTGAAATGGTTTAAATTCCTCAGGGCATGCCCCATACGTGGCTGCCCAGTCCACATTTCTTAACTAAAGACAGTAGCGGGTATCTATTTGTCCAGACTTTCATCTGACGCGCTGTCACGGGTGAGCCTTCGCTTTCGAAAGCTTCAACAGCCATGACTATCTCAGCAGCATGCTCGGTAGCCCCCTCAGTGGTGGCTAGTGGAAGCCTGCTGAGTGCATTGGTGCAGTTTTCGGTGCCCGGTCTGTGCCGAATTGTACAGAGTCATAGGCAGCTAACATGAGTGCCCACCTCTGTATGCGGGCCGATGCGATTGTATTTATGGCCTTGTTGTCGGCCAAAAGGGACATTAGGGGTTTGTGATCTGTCTCCAGCTCAAATTTCCCGCCAAACAGGTACTGGTGCATTTTCTTTACTGCATATACACATCAAGCGCCTCCTTTTCTACCATCCCGTAGCCCCTTTCTGCCTGGGACAGACTTCTGGAGGCATAAGCTACCGGCTGTAACTGATCTTTGGCATTAACATGCTGCAACACATTCCCAACACCATAGGACGACGCATCGCATGTTAAAACAAGTTTCTTACATGGGTCATATCGCGTTAACAGATTATTGGAGCATAACAAATTGCGTGCTCAATCAAAAGCCCTTTCCTGGCTGTCCCCCCAGACCCATTCGTGACCCTTGCATAGGAGCACATGTAGCGGCTCTAACAGCATGCTCAATTTGAGAAGAAAGTTACCAAAATAGTTCAGGAGCCCCAGGAACGAACGCAGCTCCGTCATGTTATGGGGTCTGGGTGCTCTCTGGATCGCTTCCATCTTGGACGCAATAGGTCTGATCCCGTCTGCTGCTACCCTCATCCCAAGGAATTCTACCTCTGGAGCTAGGAAGACGCTCTTCGCCTTTTTTAGTCACAGCCCTACCCGGTCCAGTCTGCGTAGCACCTCCTCCAGGTTGCGGAGATGTTATTCAGTGTTGCGACCCGTGATGAGGATGTCGTCTTGAAAAACCACAGTCCCTGGAATCGACTTGAGGAGGCTTTCCATATTTCGTTGAAAGACCGCGGCGAATCCCGAATGGGCATCTGTTGTACTCAAAAAACCCTTGTGTGTCGTGATGGTGGTCAGCTTCTTCGACTCACTCGCCAGCTCCTGGGTCATGTAAGCTGAGGTCAGGTCCAGTTTTGAAAAATGTTTGCCACCTGATAGCGTGCAAAGAGGTCCTCCACTCTCGGTAGCGGGTACTGGTCTTGGAGTGACACCCGATTGATGGTGGCCGTGTAATCACCACATATCCTGACCGACCCATCCGCCTTGAGCACCAGCATAATCGGGCTCGGCCAGTCACTGAATTCGACTGGCGAAATGATGCCTTCCCTCAGCAGGCAGTCCAATTCGCCTTCTATCTTTTCCCGCATCACGTACGGCACCGTTCTGGCCTTATGGTGTACTGGCCTGGCATCTGGGTTTATGTGAATGACTACCTTGGCCCCCATGAAAGTGCCAATGCCGGGTTGAAATAGTGAGTCAAATTTGTCCAGGATCTGTGAGCATGATACTCACTCCACAGAAGAAATTGCATTGACATCGCCCCATTTTCAGTTCATGACAGCAAGCCAACTCCTCCCCAGTAGTGCGGGACCGTCCTCCGGGACAATCCAGAGTGGCAACCTGTTCTCCGAATCTTTGTGGGTCACGACTACCGTGGCGCTGTCTAGCACCGGTATGATCTCCTTTGTGCATGTCCATAGCTGTGCGTCAATCGGCGATAATTTTGGCCTCCTGGCCTTGGACGGCCACAACTTTTCAAACTGTTTGATACTCATCAGGGACTAGCTGGCCCCCATGTCTAGCTCCATTAATACTGGGATGCCATTGAGGAGCACTTTCATCATTATCGGTGTATGAACTGTATATGTGCTCCACATGAACTCGCTGAACTTCAGCTTCCAGCAATTTCCCCCAGTGTTCATTTGGCCTTGTAGGGCTTACATCGGTCCCATCCTCCTTGTACATCAGCCTGGCTGCAGGCTTCCTGCAAATACGCGCCAAGTGTCCGCTGACGTTGCAATTTCTGCAGGTATATTGTTGATACCTGCAAACTCTGGCTGGGTGTGTGCCTCCACACCTCCAACATGAGCCGTTGTTGGAAACAAAAGGTCCAATACCAGTCGATCTCCTCTGACTGTCTCTGTTGCTGTCCTTAAGTGCACCATTAACAGGTGTTGATGGCCCCATTACTGTCTGCATTGTCCCTTGCGATGGCGTGAATCGCCGTTCAGCTAGCCATTGTCTCTGTTGAATTCCCCCTCTGGGTTCGATTACATGTTGGGGCATGTCTGATTGCCCTTGTCTGCCTGGAGAACTGTGTGCCACTTTAACAATGTTGACTCCCTGTCCATTTGCTGCATTTGAGCCCAGATTTTTGTCAAACATCATTCTGGTTTCTTCCTCCCCTGAGATAAAAGTCTGGGCCATCAAGGCCGCTGTTTCCAGGGTCAGGTCTTAGGTCTCAATCAGTTTCCTGAAAACCCTAACGTGCCCGATGCCCTCAATAAAAAAGTCTCACAGCATCTCCGCTCTGCATGCATCTGGGAACTTACACAGGCTCGCCAGGCGCCGGAGATCTGCCACGAAGTCTGGAATGCTTTGCCTTTCTCGCCGCCGGTGCGTATAAAACCGGTGTCTCGCCATATGCATGCTGTTCGCCGGTTTAAGGTGTTCCTCGATTAATGTACTGAGCTCTTCAAACGTCTTGTCTGCCGGCTTCTCTGGCGCTAAAAGATCCTTCATCTTTTACGTCCTGGATCCACAAAACGTCAGGAGATGAGCCCTGCGTTTGTCGGCCGACTCCTGTCCCAAGCATTCCTTAGTGACGAAACTTTGCTGTAGTCTCTCAATAAAATCGTCCCAATCATCCCCAACACAGTACCTCTCATCTGTGCTGCTAGTGGCCATGCTCGCGTGGTTTAAATCCCAGTTTCTTGTCGCCAATAATATGTCCTTACTATGCAGTATAAATGCACACGAGGCCCATACTTGAGAGAAGGTCACTCTGTGACCAGTAACCTTTATTAGCTCACACTCAAGTGATGAAGGTGGGTGGAGCTTCCCCTTTCATACCTGAAAGTCCAGGTTAGGAGTGTCTCCCACAGTTCTCCACCTAGTGGTCATTGTTCTCACAGTATACAACTTAGGTCAGTTTATACATGGGTTACAATGATGGTTGAATACATGACAGAGCTGAATTTCACCGGATAGGCCTCCGCATCCATTGCAATGACCAGAACACTCCAAAAAGGGTCGGTGCGCCCCGTTTCTGGCGGAGGGCAATTTCTATCCCCTGATGTGTTGGCAGCTCTTGTCATCAAAACAAATCCTGAACAATTACGACGAATAACTGTGCCAAAAATGGTGAGAAAGTTACTCACCAATAGGAAGTAGAAAAATAACGCAGGAGGAGCTTATATTTTACCAACGCACAATCAGGTTTTGCAGGTAGTCTTGCTTATATCAAAACTGTAAAAATTAGGCTTGGCACCAAGCAATGAAAATAATGTGATATCAATGCAAAAAAGCGTTATGACTGCATTAAATGTGGAATTGATGATTTAATTATAAGCAAAATAAAGAATCTCCCTCTATTCTTATGCAAGCCACTGGTTAATAGTGCATTTTATTGAAAATAACCATAGATATACCAGTTATCTAAAAGCACCATCAATCTTGCCATTTTTTCCCAATATTCCTTATATAATATTATATGCAATCTTACACTCTGAGTATTGTCTTTTTACATTTTCACTATAATAATCACTTAACATAAATAAAATATTTTAAATCTGTAAACTATCCTTCTGTTTTCCTAGGAAGGGTGGGGATTAGCACAGTTATGACATACCTCATCTTGGAGCAGGGTTTTACTAAACTCCAAGTGATGTCTCTCCATAATGGATGAACCATGAAGTCTTGCCAATGGATCCTGTGATCTATTGGATTAATGAAATGTAATTAATAAGAGTATATCTTATAACAGCTTGTCACAATAAGTGAAATAACACATGATAACAGCCTCCAGTAATGTTTACTCACTTCATCTGATAGAGGTTGTTTGTTCCTCTATGATCAATGTCATGGCAAAATGCAGCTGTCACCATAGCGAATGTCTCCAGATCTGAGTAATAGCACTTTAATTGTCCAGTCTAAAAAGAAGTTCATAGGGCAGTGTTAATGGTCCATAATTTTCAGGAGTGCGGCATCTCGTGACATGCCCAATTATTTAGATTTTTTTCCCTCATCCTCCAGCTTTAAAAACGTTTGCACCGCAAATTGCTGAAAATAGGAACTGATATTAAATACATTAGAGATGGCAGGGCAGGTGATGTGTTTCTGGTGTTGGATGTGGAGCTGGCTAACCCCCATTGAGGTCCACGGCGACCACATCTGCTGTAAGTGTCTGCAGCTCGAGGAACTTCGGCTCTGTGTTGATGAGCTGGAGTCCAAGCTGCAGACACTGCGACACATCAGGGAGGGGGAGAGTTAGCTGGACGCTGTATTCCAGGAGGCAGTCACACCCCTTAAGATTAATGAATTCAAATTTGGTCCGTGGTCAGGGACAGGAGGGAGTGACTACAAATGAGGAAGGTATGGGGACCCAGGAGGTAGTGATGGAGGAGCCTCAGCCCTTGCTCTTGTCCAACAGGTACGAGATTCTTGCTCCCTGTTTAGATGAGGGCAGGGACTGCAGGGAGGATGAGCAAACTGACCACAGCACCGTGGTACAGGAGGCCATTCAAGTGGGTGGTGGGAGTGGGGGGGAGTAAAAAGAAATGTGGTAATGGTAGGGGACAGTATAATTAGGGGGATAAATACTGTTCTCTGCAGCTGAGAGCGTGAGTCCCGAAGGCTGTGTTGCTTGTCCGGTGTGAGGGTTCAGGACCTCTCCTCTGTGCTGGAGAGAAACATTGGGCCGAAGTTTCGGGCCGCGCCGAGAACGGCGCAGCTCTGAGCTGGACGCCTGTTCTTCGCGCCCAAAAGTGCGCAGGAAAAATCTGCGAGATTCTCCGGCTCCTCGGAGCTCTAAGCCAGCTTATCGCGCGGTGCGCAAATCACAGCAGGGAGCGGGGCCAGACACTCGCACCGATTCTGTAAGCAGTGGGGGGGTGGGTCTAATTCAAATGAGGCAACGTCATGCCGGCAATCCTGCGCGTGTGTGTTGGAGCGTGCGCGCACGCGCAGTGTGAAACAAACATTGGCACTTGGCCATTTTTAAAGGGACTGGAGGAAAAGTGAAGATTTGTCTCTGGAAAGGCTTGTGATTTAATTTTAGTGATATTTTTGTGTGTGAAGGAGTGCTTTTAGCAGCACTGTTGAATAAATCACCTGCTGAAATCAGTGAGTTCAGCTTTTCACTGCTAAACTTACAGAACCGGTGCTGCATTGGTGCATGCAAATTAAGGACTGTGTGTTTTGAAAATTAAGAGTGCCAATTCAACTTTACAATGGATCAACGTCCACCAAGAACAAAGAATTTCCTGCATGAGGAAGTGGAGATATTAGTCAACGTAATTGAGCAGAGATGGCAGGAGCTAGATACCAGCAACAGAGGTCGCATAAAAGTGCCACCTAAAGAAATGAAGAAACGCTGGAACCAAGTTGCAGAAGATTACTGCGCAGTGGTGCATACCATGAGATCTGGAAGCCAGTGTAAAAAGAAATGGCACGGCCTTGGTCGAGTAGTTAGTGTAAGTAATATTTTCCATTTTTAATTTAATTGTAATTGTAACCTGGCTATCTGTATGTCCCACCTTGCAGACACACTCTGCAAAAAGTTATATTTTACTCTTTGCAGAAGAAATTGGCCCACAACAAAAGGGAGGCAACTCAGACAGGAGGAGGCACACCCAATCTGCACCCACTGACACCCTTGGAACAGAGGGTAGCTGCTATGATAAGTCGTACATGGAGAAAAGCAATCAGTACAGCACAAGCTGGGCCCGCACGCGAGGAAGGGGGTGAGTCCTGAAAATGCATCGTGACCCTTTAAATCAACCTGCTGCCTGGCCTGCTATGTGTGAGAGTACTCATGCCACCCATCCTGCCCGCTCCCTTGCTGTTAAACATTTGACTGTTCTGGTGTATTTTGCAGAACATGATGATGATGTTGATGATGCTGCTGCTGCTGCTGCTGCCAACCCTGAGGATCCTGAGGGTACAGAACAAGAACCAGTACAACCAGCTACGGACGAACCAGACTGGATGATGGCAGCGATGACTGAAATGTTTATGTTTATGAGCCCCCATCAAGGGGCATCAAAGTTTCAACCCCTAGCATAGGTCTTGGTTATACCTGCCATGGTTTAGATTCCGATGTTGCGGGTCCCAGTGGTGCTGCTGGTATAATGCAGCATTCTACAGTAAGTGCACTACCGTCCAAGACTGCGCCTCCCTCTTGCATAGGTTCTGGTTCCACCTACTATGGTTTTCATTCCGACGCTGCGGGTCCCAGTGCTGCTGCTGATATCATAGAGCAGTTTACACCCATTCGTCCAACATCCCAGCCCACGGCTCGCACTCGAGTGCTGTCGGCTGGAACACCGAGCGTCTCACCATCCCAGCCCGAGCCCCTCTCTCTATTACTGCCGTCTGCAACACAGAGCGTCCCACCGTTCCAGCCCGAGCCTCTCCCTCTAGTTCTGCCGTCTGCAACACAGAGCGTCCCACAGTCCCAGCCTGCGCCTCCCTGTGTAATGGTGCGCTTGCAACACCAAGCGTCCCACCGTCCGTGCCTGTGCCTGTGTAGTGGTGCCACGAGGCAGACCCAGGCAGAGGAGAAGGAGATTGGAGACACGCTCTCCTGAGATGCAGCGTGCAACAGATGCGGCTCAGGTGGTGGCATTGGGTATGGAGACCAATGAGCTTACCCGATCACTCATCGGTAACGTCAGTGCAGTGGGTGAAGAAGTGACGGTCCTGACGGGAGAAATAGCAATGACATGGGAACTTAGGGAGGGAATGTCCGAGGGAGTGCAATTGACGGGACAGGCCGTCAGGAAGGGCATGCAAGTGTCGGCACAGGCCGTCAGGGAGGGCCTGGTTGAGGTAGCTGTTGCAATAAGGGCAGACAGCCCGGCCAATCAAATGATACCCCCATGAAGAAGTGAACATTCACGGAGATGTGGATGAGACATGGTTGCAGCCTTTCTTTGCTGCTTTTGTTCTTGTTCTTGATGTGGCTGTAGTTGCGTTTTTCAAATTGAAATTGTTTTGTAAGTTTTGTAATTTTACAACTTATAAGTGATCTCAGGGTTTTCAAGTGATCTTATAGAGTAAATGCTCTCACATTCTGTAAATTATTTAATTTTGCATCTAAAAAGTGATCTTGAAGTTTAAGTGATCTTAAGAGTGTAAGATTTTTCACATTGAGATTGTTTTGTAACTTTTGTAACTTTACAAGTTTATAAGTGATCTTAAAGTTTTTAAATGATCTTCAAGAGTCATTTAAAAAAATATAGTTTGATACAACAAATATTTTATTTCAGTGATGTTAACTTTTCAATAAAATATTTTTTCATTAAAACTGTTTCATGTTCCATTAACACAACACAACGTAGGAATAACTGCAAAGAATAAACATGTCCATGCGCAACAGTGGTCGCAGAACCCTCAGGCATCAGTAGTTGAAGCGTTCATGGATGAGCTGCTGGCACAAGGCTCGAACAATTGTTAAAGCAGCATGATGGATGGCCCTCCTCCGACCTCGTGCTCCGGCATCAGTCACTTGCATGCTTTCCTGATCATCGTCATCATCCACATCCTGCTGTTCCGTAATATTATCATCATGCACTGGACCCTCACGTAGGTCTTCTGGTTCCACTACCAGCTCCTGCTGCCTCATGATGGCTAAGTTATAAAGCATGCAGCACACAACAGTGAAGTGACCAACAATCTGAGGAGAGTATTGCAACTGTCCTCCAGAATGGTCCAGGCGTCGGAATCGCTGTTTCAATATGCCAATGGTCCTCTCAATGATGCTGCGCGTCGCAATGTGCGCCATGTTGTATTGCCGGTCAGCTTCTGTCTGTGTCACATGCAGTGGCGTCATGAGTCAGGTGGTCAGGCCGTACCCTTTGTCTCCCTGTAGCCAGCCTGGCTGCTGTTCAAACATGTCAGATATAACGCTGTCGTGTAGGATGAACGCATCGTGGGTGCTGCCAGGGTATCTCGCATCGACTGACATGATGCGCTGCTTGTCGTCACACACAAGCTGCACATTGATAGAGTGGAAACCTTTCCTATTTTGGTACTGCTCAGAATCCTCCACAGGTGCTCGCAAGGCTATGTGGGTACAATCAATGCAGCCTTTGGGA